>NC_088413.1:333661-343661 GCF_034236695.1 Oncorhynchus nerka | reverse complement strand
ATAGACACTACAATACACAGATACATAGACACTACAATACACAGATACACCATCACATAGACACTACAATACACAGATACACCATCACATAGACACTACAATACACAGATACATAGACACTACAATACACAGATACACCATCACATAGACACTACAATACACAGATACACCATCACATAGACACTACAATACACAGATACATAGACACTACAATACACAGATACACCATCACATAGACACTACAATACACAGATACACCATCACATAGACACTACAATACACAGACCACATAGACACTACAATACACAGATACACCATCACATAGACACTACAATACACAGATACACCATCACATAGACACTACAATACACAATACATAGACATACAATACACAGATACACCATCACATAGACACTACAATACACAGATACACCATCACATAGACACTACAATACACAGATACACCATCACATAGACACTACAATACAGATACACAGATACATAGACACTACAATACACAGATACACCATCACATAGACACTACAATACACAGATACATAGACACTACAATACACAGATACACCATCACATAGACACTACAATACACAGATACACCATCACATAGACACTACAATACACAGATACACCATCACATAGACACTACAATACACAGATACACCATCACATAGACACTACAATACACAGATACATAGACACTACAATACACAGATACACCATCACATAGACACTACAAAACACAGATACACCGTCACATAGACACTACAATACACAGATACATAGACACTACAATACACAGATACATAGACACTACAATACACAGATACATAGACACTACAATACACAGATACATAGACACTACAATACACAGATACACCGTCACATAGACACTACAATACACAGATACATAGACACTACAATACACACAGACACTACAATACACAGACACTACAATACACAGATACACCATCACATAGACACTGTGACCAGATCAGACAGGCAGACAGACAGGCAGACAGCCAGCCTGCCAGCCCCCCCCCCCCCCCCCTCCCTCTCTACCTCTGAGAGGGTCTTCAGAGATGTGCGGTTGAGAGAGGTCCAGAATGATCTGTTCCTTCAGGACTTTGGGGTCGTAGATGTGGAGCTTGGCTCCCTCGTCCATCAGGTACTTAGATATATAGATACTAGAAGACTCCCTGAGAGACACACACACACACACACACACACACACGTCAGTCATTTAGCAGGCTTACAGGAGCAGTTTAGGTTAAGTGCCTTGCTCAAGGGCAGAGATCGATTTTTCTCTCCCACCTAGTCAACTGGAAGATTTGAACCAGCAACCTTTCAGTACTGGCCCAACAATCTTAAATCGCTAAGCTACCTGGCATCCCATAATATGAATGATTAACTCTGGGGGGGGTTAATGTGTGTTCTATATGAGTATATCAGGTCAAGGTTCCAAGACAGGCACTTTACCCCTACACACTGACACACACACACACACACACACTGATTAACCTGACACACACACACACACACACACACACACACACACACTGATTAACCTGACACACACACACACTGATTAACCTGACACACACGAGAGAGAGAGAGAGAGAGAGAGAGAGAGAGAGAGAGAGAGAGAGAGAGACAGGCACTTTACCCCTACACACACTGATTAACCTGAAACACACGAGAAAGGGGACAGAGAGAGAGGAGACCGAGGAGAGAGAGAGAGGGGACAGAGAGAGAGAGGGGACAGAGAGAGAGAGACAGGGGACAGAGAGAGAGGAGACAGAGAGAGAGAGGGGACAGAGAGAGAGAGGGAGAGAGAGGGGACAGAGAGAGAGGAGACAGAGGAGAGAGGAGAGAGAGGGACAGAGAGAGAGGAGACAGAGAGAGAGGGACAGAGAGAGAGAGAGGGGACAGAGAGAGAGAGGGGACAGAGAGAGAGAGGGGACAGAGAGAGAGAGGGGACAGAGAGAGAGGAGACCGAGGAGAGAGAGAGAGGGGACAGAGAGAGAGGAGACCGAGGAGAGAGAGAGACAGGCACTACACAAAACAGAGACAGAGAGAGACAAATTTGACCCCAATAACTACCGTGGGATATGCGTCAACAGCAACCTTGGCAAAATCCTCTGCATTATCATTAACAGCAGACTCGTACATTTCCTCAGCGAAAACAATGTACTGAGCAAATGTCAAATTGGCTTTTTACCAAATTACCATACGACAGACCATGTATTCACCCTGCACACCCTAATTGACAACCAAACCAAAACAAAGGCAAAGTCTTCTCATGCTTTGATTTGATTTTAAAAAAGCTTTGGACTCAATTTGGCATGAGGGTCTGCTATACAAACTGATGGAAAGTGGTGTTGGGGGTAAAACATACGACATTATAAAATCCATGTACACAAACAACAAGTGTGTGGTTAAAATTGTCAAAGAACACACACATTTCTTCACACAGGGTCGTGGGGTTAGACAGGGATGCAGCTTAAGCCCCACCCTCTTCAACATATATATCAATGAATTGACGAGGGCACTACAACAGTCTGCAGCACCAGGACTCAACCCCAATCTGAAGTCAAATGTCCACTGTTTGCTGATGATCTGGTGCTTCTGTCACCAACCAAGGAGGGCCTACAGCAGCACCTAGATCTTATGCACAGATTATGTCAGACCTGGGCCCAGACAGACCTGACAGACCTGGGCCCTGACAGACCTGGGCCCTGACAGACCTGGGCCCTGACAGACCTGACAGACCTGGGCCCTGACAGACCTGACAGACCTGGGCCCTGACAGACCTGACAGACCTGGGCCCTGACAGACCTGGGCCCTGACAGACCTGGGCCCTGACAGACCTGACAGACCTGGGCCCTGACAGACCTGACAGACCTGGGCCCTGACAGACCTGGGCCCTGACAGACCTGGGCCCTGACAGACCTGGGCCCTGACAGACCTGACAGACCTGGGCCCTGACAGACCTGACAGACCTGGGCCCTGACAGACCTGACAGACCTGGGCCCTGACAGACCTGGGCCCTGACAGACCTGGGCCCTGACAGACCTGACAGACCTGGGCCCTGACAGACCTGACAGACCTGGGCCCTGACAGACCTGGGCCCTGACAGACCTGGGCCCTGACAGACCTGACAGACCTGGGCCCTGACAGACCTGACAGACCTGGGCCCTGACAGACCTGGGCCCTGACAGACCTGGGCCCTGACAGACCTGGGCCCTGACAGACCTGGGCCCTGACAGACCTGACAGACCTGGGCCCTGACAGACCTGACAGACCTGGGCCCTGACAGACCTGACAGACCTGGGCCCTGACAGACCTGGGCCCTGACAGACCTGGGCCCTGACAGACCTGACAGACCTGGGCCCTGACAGACCTGACAGACCTGGGCCCTGACAGACCTGGGCCCTGACAGACCTGGGCCCTGACAGAGTGACAACCTGGGCCCCCCTGACAGACCTGACAGAGACAGACCTGAAACCTGACAGGACAGACCTGACAGTAAGACCAAACCTGGGCCCTGACAGACCTGGGCCCTGACAGACCTGGGCCCTGACAGTAAATCTCAGTAAGACCAAAATAATGGTGTTCCAAAAGAAAACTAAAAGATAATTACTTGACACATTGGAAAGAATTAACAAAAAACCTGAGCAAACTAGAATGCTATTTGTCCCTAAACAGAGAGTACACAGTGACAGAATACCTGACCACTGTGACTGACCCAAACTTAAGGAAAGCTTTGACTATGTTCAGACTCAGTGAGCATAGCCTTGCTATTGAGAAAGGCCGCCGTAGGCAGACATGGCTCTCAAGGGAAGACAGGCTATGTGCAACACTGCCCACAAAATTATGTGGAAACTGAGCTGCACTTCCTAACCTCCTGCCCAATGTATGACCATATTAGAGAGACATATTTCCCTCAAAACAAACCCAGTTTTGATAAACTCTCATATCTACTGGGTGAAGTACCACAGTGTGCATCACAGCAGCAAGACGTTTGTGACCTGTTGCCACGAGAAAAGGGCAACCAGTGAAGAACACACACACCATTGTAAATACAACCCATATTTATGCTTATTTATTTTCACATTGTTACAACACTGTATACAGACATAATATGACATTTGAAATGTCTTTATTCTTTTGGAACTTCTGTGAGTGTAATGTTTTACTGTTCATTTTAATTGTTTACTTCACTATTGTTTATCATCTACTCATCTAAGTTTCCCATTAAAAAATAAAGACCCTTGAATTGAGAGAGAGAATGAAAAGGAATTGATGTTTCAACAAGAGAAGAAAGAGGAGAGAGGGAACGAGGAGAAGAGGAAGAGAGGGAACGAGGAGGAGAGGAGAGAGGGAACGAGGAGGAGAGGAAGAGAGGGAACGAGGAGAGGAAGAGAGGGAACGAGGAGAGGAAGAGGGAACGAGGAGGAGAGGAGAGAGGGAACGAGGAGGAGAGGAAGAGAGGGAACGAGGAGGAGAGGAAGAGAGGGAACGAGGAGGAGAGGGAGAGAGGGAACGAGGAGGAGAGGAAGAGGGAACGAGGAGGAAGAGAGGGAACGAGGAGGAGAGGAGAGAGGGAACGAGGAGGAAGAGAGGGAACGAGGAGGAGAGGAGAGAGGGAACGAGGAAGAAGGGAGGGAACGAGGAGGAAGAGAGGGAACGAGGAGGAAGAGAGGGAACGAGGAGGAAGAGAGGGAACGAGGAGGAGAGGAAGAGAGGGAACGAGGAGGAGAGGAAGAGAGGGAACGAGGAGGAGAGGGAGAGAGGGAACGAGGAGGAGAGGAAGAGGGAACGAGGAGGAAGAGGGAACGAGGAGGAAGAGAGGGAACGAGGAGGAAGAGAGGGAACGAGGAGGAGAGGAGAGAGGGAACGAGGAGGAAGAGAGGGAACGAGGAGGAGAGGAGAGAGGGAACGAGGAAGAAGGGAGGGAACGAGGAGGAAGAGAGGGAATGAGGAGGAAGAGAGGGAACGAGGAGGAGAGGAGAGAGGGAACGAGGAAGAAGGGAGGGAACGAGGAGGAAGAGAGGGAACGAGGAGGAAGAGAGGGAACGAGGAGGAGAGGAGAGAGGGAACGAGGAGGAGAGGAGAGAGGGAACGAGGAGGAGAGGAAGAGAGGGAACGAGGAGGAGAGGAGAAGAGAGAGAGGGAACGAGGAGGAAGAGAGGGAACGAGGAGGAGAGGAAGAGAGGGAACGAGGAGGAGAGGAAGAGAGGGAACGAGGAGGAGAGGGAGAGAGGGAACGAGGAGGAGAGGAAGAGAGGGAACGAGGAGGAGAGGAAGAGAGGGAACGAGGAGGAGAGGGAGAGAGGGAACGAGGAGGAAGAGAGAGAGGGAACGAGGAGGAGAGGAAGAGAGGGAACGAGGAGGAGAGGAAGAGAGGGAACGAGGAGGAGATGAAGAGAGGGAACGAGGAGGAGATGAAGAGAGGGAACGAGGAGGAGAGGAAGAGAGGGAACGAGGAGGAGAGGGAGAGAGGGAACGAGGAGGAAGAGAGGGAACGAGGAGGAAGAGAGGGAACGAGGAGGAGAGGAAGAGAGGGAACGAGGAGGAGAGGAAGAGAGGGAACGAGGAGGAGAGGAGAGAGGGAACGAGGAGGAAGAGAGGGAACGAGGAGGAGAGGAGAGAGGGAACGAGGAGGAAGAGAGGGAACGAGGAGGAGAGGAAGAGAGGGAACGAGGAGGAAGAGAGGGAACGAGGAGGAGAGGAAGAGAGGGAACGAGGAGGAGAGGAAGAGAGGGAACGAGGAGGAGAGGAGAGAGGGAACGAGGAGGAGAGGAGAAGAGAGAGAGGGAACGAGGAGGAGAGGAAGAGAGGGAACGAGGAGGAAGAGAGGGAACGAGCAGGAGAGGAGAAGAATAGAAGATAGGAAACAGATACCTGGTATCTCCAGTGTCTTTCTTAAAGGAGAATCCCAGCAGGGCGATCTTCTTCCCTGTCACTGTGTTAAACAGACAGTCAATGATACGACACGCAAACCTCCTCCGCTGGTACTCGTTCATATCAATCACCTGGAGAGAGGGAGGAGGAGGGAGAGGGAGGAGGAGGGAGGAGGGAGAGGGAGAGGGAGGAGGAGGGGGAGAGGGGAGAGGGGGAGGGAGGAGGAGGAAGAGGGAGGAGGAGGGAGAGGGAGGAGGAGGGAGGAGGGAGGAGGAAGAGGGAGAGGGAGGAGGGAGAAGGAGGGAGAGGGAGGGGGAGGAGGGAGAGGGAGGAGGAGGAGGGAAGAGGAGGAGGGAGGAGGAGGACGAGGGAGGAGGGAGAGGGAGAGGGAGGAGGGAGGAGGATGGAGAGGGAGGAGGGAGGAGGGAGGAGGAGGGAGGGAGGAGGAGGGAGAGGGAGGAGGAGGGAGGGAGGAGGGAGGAGGGAGAGGGAGAGGGAGGAGGAGGAGGGAGAGGGAGGAGGAAGAGGGAGGAGGAGGGAGAGGGAGGAGGGAGGGAGGGAGAGAGGGAGGGAGAGAGGAGGAGGAGGACGAGGGAGAGGGAGGAGGAGGAAGAGGGAGGGAGGGAGAGAGGGAGGAGGAGGGAGAGGGAGGAGGGAGGGAGAGAGGGAGGAGGAGGAGGAGGGAGAGGGAGGAGGAGGAAGAGGGAGGGAGGAGAGAGGGAGGAGGAGGGAGAGGGAGGAGGAGGGAGGGAGGAGGAGGACGAGGGAGAGGAGGGAGAAGGAGGGAAAGGGGGAGGAGAGAGGTTGGGAGAGAGGGAGAGAGGGAGGAGGAAGGGAGGGAGGGAGAGAGGGGAGAGAGGGAGGAGGAGGACGAGGGAGGGAGGGAGAGAGGGAGGAGGAGGAGGGAGAGCGGGAGGAGGAAGGAGAGGGAGGAGGAGGATGGAGGAGGGAGGGAGGGAGGAGGAGGAGGAGGGGAGGAGGAGGAGGGAGATAGGGAGGAGGAGGGAGAGGGAGGAGGGGGAGGGAGGGAGAAGGAGGGAAAGGGGGAGGTTGGGAGAGAGGGAGGAGGGAAAGGGAGGTGAAGAGGAAGGAGGGAGGGAGAAGGAGGGAAAGGGGGAGGAGAGAGGGAGGAGGGAAAGGGAGGTGAAGAGGAAGGCGGGAGGGAGGAGGAAGGGAGAAAAGGAAGGAGGTGAAAGCATAATAATAAATATAGCTGTGAGCAGCAATGAACGGGGTTCACAGGACGACAGAAAGAACACAAGATGAGTTGGAGAACAAAGCAAAGCACTATCATGTTGTAACTATCTTTACACATGCAAATAATGAGTTAACTTTTTATGGCTGCAGGGGCAGTATTGAGTAGCTTGGATGAAAGGTGCCCAGAGTAAATGGCCTGATCCTCAGTCCCAGTTACTAATATATGCATATTATTATTAGTATTGGATAGAAAACACTCTGAAGTTTCTAAAACTGTTTTGAATTATGTCTGTGAGTATAACAGAACTCATAAAGCAGAAAACCTGAGAAATTCATTTTTTCTCTTTCTGTTGACTCCAACATGGCGGCTAATTTGGCTTCTGTTCTGAGCTCCGTCTCAGATTATTGCATGGGTTGCTTTTTTTCCGTTTTTTAAAAAATCTGACACAGCGGTTGCATTAAGAAGAGGTATATCTATAATTCCATGTGTATCATCTACATTTATGATGAGTACTTCTGTTGAAATGATTGTGGCTATGCAAAAAAAATCACTTGATGTTTTTGGAACTAATGAATCTAATGCGCCAATGTAAACTCCGATTGTTTTTATATAAATATGAACTTTATCAAACAAAACATTCATGTATTGTGTAACATGAAGTCCTATGAGTGTCATCTGATGAAGATAATTCCAGGTTAGTGATTCATTTGATCTTTATTTATGCTTTTTTGTGAATGCTATATTTAGCTGGAAAATGGCTGTGCTTATTGTGGTTTTGGTGGAGACCGAACATAATAATTTGTAGTGCTTTCGTTGAAAAGCCTATTTGAAATCAGACACTTTGGTGGGATTAACAACGAGAATAGCTTTAAAATGATATCAAACACATGTATGTTTTAGGAATTCTAATTATGAGATTTCTGTGGTTTGAATTTAGCGCGATTTTCAATGGTAGTTGTCATATCGATCCCGATATCGGGATTGCAGCCATAACAGATAACAATGAAGTGTGGTTTGTCTTTGGGATGTCGATGACAGCGATGACAAGTTTATAGTTGATAGGCCACTGGTGGAGTGGATTTACTGTGGTTTAAAAATGGACACGTAAAATTAGATTTTTTGATTCGTCAAGAACTCGGCATTCCTCTTGACCCTTAGAGAATAGCTATGTTAAGACATGTTCCATGGTTACCACATTCCACGCGTTCGTATGTTACCATGGTTACCGCATGTGTTCGTATGGTACCATGGTTACCACATTCCACATGTGTTTGTATGGTACCATGGTTACCACATTCCACATGTGTTTGTATGGTACCATGGTTACCACATTCCACATGTGTTTGTATGGTTCATAAGAAGAAGATTTGAAGTATTCTTACCTTATTAGTGTTAATATGCATCTACCTGGTACAGTGTGTCCATCTTTGAATTCATCAATGCTATTTTCTCAAACTCTTCAGGGACTATTGGTATGAGCCCAACGACCATATTTGGGGAGAATCTGACTAATATCTGACTACATCGACCCCCTTTAATGTCTATTCATGTATCTTCATTGTTTTGTACAGGCAACCCTCCGACACCCTGACTAGGTACCGGTGACCCTCTCCTGCACCCTGACTAGGTACCGGTGACCCTCTCCTGCACCCTGACTAGGTACCGGTGACCCTCCTGCACCCTGACTAGGTACCGGTGACCCTCCTGCACCCTGACTAGGTACCGGTCACCCTCTCCTGCACCCTGACTAGGTACCGGTCACCCTCTCCTGCACCCTGACTAGGTACCGGTGACCCTCCTGCACCCTGACTAGGTACCGGTCACCCTCTCCTGCACCCTGACTAGGTACCGGTGACCCTCCTGCACCCTGACTAGGTACCGGTCACCCTCTCCTGCACCCTGACTAGGTACCGGTCACCCTCTCCTGCACCCTGACTAGGTACCGGTGACCCTCTCCTGCACCCTGACTAGGTACCGGTGACCCTCTCCTGCACCCTGACTAGGTACCGGTCACCCTCTCCTGCACCCTGACTAGGTACCGGTGACCCTCTCCTGCACCCTGACTAGGTACCGGTGACCCTCTCCTGCACCCTGACTAGGTACCGGTGACCCTCTCCTGCACCCTGACTAGGTACCGGTCACCCTCTCCTGCACCCTGACTAGGTACCGGTCACCCTCTCCATCCCTAATAATACATTATATTTTGCTATTTTCAAGACATTCATATTCCCTTTATAAGATAAAAAGATAAGATAAACTATAGAAAAGCCAGAATATATAGATATAGATATAACAGATAACATAACAGGCCAGAATATATAGATATATATATAACAGATAACATAACAGGCCAGAATATATAGATATATATAACAGATAACATAACAGGCCAGAATATATAGATATATATATAACAGATAACATAACAGGCCAGAATATATAGATATATATATAACAGATAACATAACAGGCCAGAATATATAGATATATAGATAACAGATAACATAACAGGCCAGAATATATAGATATATATAACATAACAGGCCAAAATATATAGATATATATATAACAGATAACATAACAGGCCAGATTATATAGATATAGATATAGACAACATAACAGGCCAAAATATATAGATATATATATAACAGATAACATAACAGGCCAGAATATATAGATATATATATAACAGATAACATAACAGGCCAGAATATATAGATATATATAACAGATAACATAACAGGCCAGAATATATAGATATATATATAACAGATAACATAACAGGCCAGAATATATAGATATATATATAACAGATAACATAACAGGCCAGAATATATAGATATATATATAACAGATAACATAACAGGCCAGAATATATAG
>NC_088413.1:326161-328661 GCF_034236695.1 Oncorhynchus nerka | reverse complement strand
TTAATCCCAGCAGACTGTAGGCAGACAGCGACCCCCTCCATACCAGTTAATCCCAGCAGACTGTAGTCAGACAGCGACCCCCTCCATACCAGTTCATCCCAGCAGACTGTAGTCAGACAGCAACCCCCCAGTTAATCCCAGCAGACTACCAGTTAATCCCAGCAGACTGTAGTCAGACAGCGAACCCCCAGACGTACCAGTTAATCCCAGCAGAATGTAGTCAGACAGCGACCCCCCAGCAGACTGTAGTCAGACAGCGACCCCCCCGTACCAGTTAATCCCAGCAGACTGTAGTCAGACAGCAACCCCCCTAGACGTACCAGTTAATCCCAGCAGACTGTAGTCAGACAGCGAACCCCCAGACGTACCAGTTAATCCCAGCAGAATGTAGTCAGACAGCGACCCCCCAGCAGACTGTAGTCAGACAGCGACCCCCCGTACCAGTTAATCCCAGCAGACTGTAGTCAGACCCCCCGTACCAGTTTGGAGAGTTCTGAGGACCAGGTGTTGGTGGTGATGATGCGGGCCTTGGGGACCCAGCGTTCGTAAACGTCACACAGAGCCCTGATCGCCCTCTGACCCTCCGCCGTCTCGTCTCCACCAATCAGGACGCGGTCTGGCTCCTTCAGGTCACGCACAGCCGTACCCTCAGCCAGGAACTCTGGGTTGGACAGCACCACACACACACACACACACACACACAGAGAGAGATGAACACACACACACACAGAGAGATAAACACACACACTCACACACAGACCCAAAACATTGTAAATAGGTATTGAACCCAGGTCTCCACCTACCTGCAGGTTGGGTTGTAAATAGGTATTGAACCCAGGTCTCCACCTACCTGCAGGTTGAGGTTGGGTTGTAAATAGGTATTGAACCCAGGTCTCCACCTACCTGCAGGTTGAGGTTGGGTTGTAAATAGGTATTGAACCCAGGTCTCCACCTACCTGCAGGTTGAGGTTGGGTTGTAAATAGGTATTGAACCCAGGTCTCCACCTACCTGCAGGTTGGGTTGTAGTAAATAGGTATTGAACCCAGGTTAGTATCTCCACCTACCTGCAGGTTGAGGTTGGGTTGTAAATAGGTATTGAACCCAGGTCTCCACCTACCTGCAGGTTGGGTTTGACAGCACCTGAACCCAGGTTAGTATCTCCACCTACCTGCAGGTTGAGGTTGGGTTGTAAATAGGTATTGAACCCAGGTCTCCACCTACCTGCAGGTTGAGGTTGGGTTGTAAATAGGTATTGAACCCAGGTCTCCACCTACCTGCAGGTTGAGGTTGGGTTGTAAATAGGTATTGAACCCAGGTCTCCACCTACCTGCAGGTTGAGGTTGGGTTGTAAATAGGTATTGAACCCAGGTTAGTATCTCCACCTACCTGCAGGTTGAGGTTGGGTTGTAAATAGGTATTGAACCCAGGTCTCCACCTACATGCAGGTTGAGGTTGGGTTGTAAATAGGTATTGAACCCAGGTTAGTATCTCCACCTACCTGCAGGTTGAGGTTGGGTTGTAAATAGGTATTGAACCCAGGTCTCCACCTACCTGCAGGTTGGGTTGTAAATAGGTATTGAACCCAGGTCTCCACCTACCTGCAGATTGAGGTTGGGTTGTAAATAGGTATTGAACCCAGGTCTCCACCTACCTGCAGGTTGAGGTTGGGTTGTAAATATGTATTGAACCCAGGTCTCCACCTACCTGCAGGTTGAGGTTGGGTTGTAAATAGGTATTGAACCCAGGTCTCCACCTACCTGCAGGTTGAGGTTGGGTTGTAAATAGGTATTGAACCCAGGTCTCCACCTACCTGCAGGTTGAGGTTGGGTTGTAAATATGTATTGAACCCAGGTCTCCACCTACCTGCAGGTTGAGGTTGGGTTGTAAATATGTATTGAACCCAGGTCTCCACCTACCTGCAGGTTGAGGTTGGGTTGTAAATAGGTATTGAACCCAAGTCTCCACCTACCTGCAGGTTGAGGTTGGGTTGTAAATAGGTATTGAACCCAGGTCTCCACCTACCTGCAGGTTGAGGTTGGGTTGTAAATAGGTATTGAACCCAGGTCTCCACCTACCTGCAGATTGAGGTTGGGTTGTAAATAGGTATTGAACCCAGGTCTCCACCTACCTGCAGGTTGAGGTTGGGTTGTAAATAGGTATTGAACCCAGGTTAGTATCTCCACCTACCTGCAGGTTGAGGTTGGGTTGTAAATAGGTATTGAACCCAGGTTAGTATCTCCACCTACCTGCAGGTTGAGGTTGGGTTGTAAATAGGTATTGAACCCAGGTCTCCACCTACCTGCAGGTTGAGGTTGGGTTGTAAATAGGTATTGAACCCAGGTTAGTATCTCCACCTACCTGCAGGTTGAGGTTGGGTTGTAAATAGGTATTGAACCCAGGTCTCCACCTACCTGCAGGTTGGGTTGTAAATAGGTATTGAACCCAGGTCTCCACCTACCTGCAGATTGAGGTTGGGTTGTAAATAGGTATTGAACCCAG
>NC_088413.1:298661-318661 GCF_034236695.1 Oncorhynchus nerka | reverse complement strand
GTTACTGTCTAAATGTAATCCAACCAGGGTAGGTTACTGTCTAAATGTAATCCAACCAGGGTAGGTTACTGTCTAAATGTAATCCAACCAGGGTAGGTTACTGTCTAAATGTAATCCAACCAGGGCAGGTTACTGTCTAAATGTAATCCAACCAGGGTTGGGCAGGATACTGTCTAAATGTAATCCATTACAGTTACTAGTTACCAGGCCAAAATAGTAATCAGTAATGTAATCTGATTACATGCAGTTACTTTTAGATTACTTTCCCCCTTAAGAGGCATTAGAAGACGACAAACATGTATGTTACCAATTCAAATGCCATCTATTGCAGGATAAATCAATGTTAAAGTTTACATAGCCGCCCATATATGGAACTCGTTTACATAGCCGCCCATATATGGATATGGTTTACATAGCCGCCCATATATGGATATGGTTTACATAGCCGCCCATATATGGATATGGTTTACATAGCCGCCCATATATGGAACTAGTTTACATAGCCGCCCATATATGGATATCGTTTACATAGCCGCCCATATATGGAACTAGTTTACATAGCCGCCCATATATGGATATCGTTTACATAGCCGCCCATATATGGAACTCGTTTACATAGCTGCCCATATATGGATGTTACATGTTACTTTATGGGTTGGTTATGTCGGCTTCTTCTAACTCAACGCTTTCTGTTACATATAACAATACGA
Organism: Oncorhynchus nerka; assembly: GCF_034236695.1. NCBI lineage: Eukaryota > Metazoa > Chordata > Actinopteri > Salmoniformes > Salmonidae > Oncorhynchus > Oncorhynchus nerka. Next base: position 317,951 of record NC_088413.1, on the reverse strand, counting down.
TTAAATTCTATCTTTGTTTTTTTTAATACAAAGTCTATCAGAATTCGTGTCATTACCAAAAAACACCTATAGCCCTTAATCTTCAAGAATAGGACTTGGAAATATGAAAGTATAGATTAGCCAATTTTTTTTTACCTGAGCATAACCCCAAAACAACTGATTTTTGTTTTTTTGAAAACTAAGGACTTATTAGCCAACCCTACTCTGTTGTTTATGATGTTGTTGTCATGGAAACTGATTGGGCAATTGAGTAGCTGTTGCAAGAGCTCATTGTCCACTGGTTTCAAAAACAATGGATTGGTAGGGCAGAGTAAATGTATTGAATTCAAATCATTATTGGGTTCAAATACACGTTTGGATTTGTTTTACAGCCGTCCACAACAACCACAATCCGTAAAGAGTAAATATCTAAATGAGAGAGTAGCAGTGTGATTCACGTCAATTGCGCTATCTAGATATCAATAATAAGGTGATATCCGTATCGCCGTAGACGACACCACTGCTGTCGTCTTTCCCTCCAAGCGTTTAGTCAAGTTGGATCACGTTTGGATGCCGACAGCAGTCGCACCGTTGTGGAAGACGCAGCTTGGACTGTAGCCTAGAAAAACCTTCTCCTGCTCTTTCCCCGCGATCCATGAAAACTCATTTGGTGTGTCATCATTAGTAGTCTCTGATTGGAGGCCATCATTTGGTGTGTCATCATTAGTAGTCTCTGATTGGTGGTCATCATTAGTAGTCTCTGATTGGTGGCAATCATTTGGTGTGTCATCATTAGTAGTCTCTGATTGGTGGTAATCATTTGGTGTGTCATCATTAGTAGTCTCTGATTGGTGGTAATCATTTGGTGTGTCATCATTAGTGGTCTCTGATTGGTGGTCATCATTTGGTGGGTCATCATTAGTGGTCTCTGATTGGTGGTCATCATTTGGTGTGTAATCATTAGTGGTCTCTGATTGGTGGTCATCATTAGTGGTCTCTGATTGGTGGTCATCATTTGGTGTGTAATCATTAGTGGTCTCTGATTGGTGGTAATCATTTGGTGTGTCATCATTAGTGGTCTCTGATTGGTGGTCATCATTTGGTGTGTAATCATTAGTGGTCTCTGATTGGTGGTCATCATTTGGTGTGTCATCATTAGTGGTCTCTGATTGGTGGTCATCATTTGGTGTGTCATCATTAGTGGTCTCTGATTGGTGGTCATCATTTGGTGGGTCATCATTAGTGGTCTCTGATTGGTGGTCATCATTAGTGGTCTCTGATTGGTGGTAAACATTTGGTGTGTCATTAGTGGTCTCTGATTGGTGGTCATCATTAGTGGTCTCTGATTGGTGGTCATCATTAGTGGTCTCTGATTGGTGGTAATCATTTGGTGTGTCATCATTAGTGGTCTCTGATTGGTGGTAATCATTTGGTGTGTCATCATTAGTGGTCTCTGATTGGTGGTCATCATTTGGTGGGTCATCATTAGTGGTCTCTGATTGGTGGTAATCATTTGGTGGGTCATCATTAGTGGTCTCTGATTGGTGGTAATCATTTGGTGTGTCATCATTAGTGGTCTCTGATTGGTGGTCAGACTCACTCAGGTGGAACAAATTTAAACATTGTGCCTTTTTTTCCTCCAATGCTGATTTGACTGGTCATTGCGAAAACAGAGAAATGTCCACAAACATTTTTTTCCACCACAAACCTCCTTTCTGAATTTAAAACGAATCCTTGAAAGTAATCATCTAGGTTTTTCAAAGAGTATTTGTAATCTGACTACAATATGTTTGCTGGTAAAGTAACGGATTTACAATGTAATCTGTTACTCCCCAACCCTGGTGGGCAACTGGCAAGGAAAAACTCCCTGGGTGGAAGACACCTTAATAGATTAATAAAACAAACTAGAAAAGACGAGACAAATTGAACTTCAGAGAACATGACCCTCACTTGAGTAAGGAACTAGAAGCCAAATAGCTCATTTAAAAAAAATAGTTGTATAATGTTAGCCTATTCGGAGAAAGGTTTTGTGTCTGTGCAACGGAGCACGTTGTTGGAAAAGAACAACGAGATTATTACGTAACTGTGTGTAAAAGTACTGTAGTGAAACAGGCGGGGAGCGGGACTTGAACCCTCAACCTTCTAAACCCGAAGTCCAGCGTGATATCGACTGTGCCCCCGAACGTATGCTCAAGTGGCAGAGTCGAAATCCGCGTTTATAAACCCAGGGTCGTTAGTTACACGGCTAAACTCTGCACAACAACTTTCGCGATGAAGTCAGACATCGAGGCATTAATCCGTTAAAATTCCGTTCTGATTTAGGGTGCGTTCGTAAATTCACTCTGGCTATCTACTCCGATTTCAGGGCGTCTTGATTGTGGCAGAGCACAGAAACACTGGACGAATTTACGAACCAATCAACACCCGTTAAATATGGCCGGTGTCAGTAAACAGTCGGGCGAAAAAACGTAATTAAATCGTTTTCCAGCAGCACAGTTACAGTCCAGCAACACTCTGGATAACATGAAAACATCCGAACCAGCTCTGCTTGGTTGAGTAAAAATGTGTCAGATTGGAGGTGTTCTCTCATTTGTGTCTTTTGAAGTAGCTAGCAAATTAACATTAGTCAAGCACCGAAATTGGGGTCAGAAAACTGAATTTTCGAACGCACCCTTGGTTGGATTATTCTACTCGACTAAAGTGAATCCGAGAGATATCAATCTCAACACATATGAGCGTCCAAAGGTTTCAGTAACAGTTATAACGTTATTATAATTTATTAATAATTACATAGCTATTTAGTAGTAAAACACTTACCACTGCGGAGACAACTACCCGATCTCACGGATAAAATCCAATTCGCAAAAAACTCACTTCCGTTATCTGTATAATCAGATGTCCTCCTTGTTACTGATGCGATGTCAATTTTATCACTGAAATATTGTCGCTTTGAAGATATTTGGGGTTGTGGAAGGGGTCGCTTGTCGATAGTTGCTGTACTTACACCCTTTAGTTACAAATGAGAGCTCAGTATTTTATGCTGAGTTTCCACTAGATGCCACAGTCACAAAGTCAAATTGGCTCTATTGTATAAATTCATACAACAATGAGATGTTTGCTCTTAATTTAGGGTTAGGTATAAGGTTAGCATTATGGTTAAGGTTTAAAATACAATTTTAATTCAGAGAAATTGACGAAATAGGCTGCGTTTTTGTGTGACTTTGTGTCTGTGGTAACTAGTGGCGACCCTTGTACAAATCGGGCGAAGTAAAGTCTTCCGGGGTTCTGCGTCGCGTACAGCCAACCAGCGAGTGAGACGTCATTAATGGTTAGATCGGCATTGGGGCAGGGTTCAAGAAGATTAACAATACAGCGTTGTCATGGTGAGCTCAGCTGGAATGAATTTGTTTCTGTCCCAGATAGCCTCCTATATAGGGCTCTGGTCCAAACTAGTGCACTATGTAGGAATCAGGGTGCCATTTGGGACACAACGAGTATCACTGAAATGTGCTTTTAAATGACTTTGACAAATAGGACATGAGTGATTAGGTTGGATTTGAGAAGAGGACAGAGATTTGTTAACCTTGTTCACACAATACCTTTATCTATTGACACCCTGGGAGTCAGACAGACAGACTGGGAGTCAGTCAGACAGACAGACTGGGAGTCAGACAGACAGACTGGGAGTCAGTCAGACAGACAGACTGGGAGTCAGACAGACAGACTGGGAGTCAGACAGACAGACTGGAAGTCAGTCAGACAGACAGACTGGGAGTCAGTCAGACAGACAGACTGGGAGTCAGACAGGAGTCAGACAGACAGACTGGGAGTCAGACAGACTGGAAGTCAGACAGACAGACTGGGAGTCAGTCAGGAAGTCAGACAGACAGACTGGGAGTCAGACAGGAAGTCAGTCAGACAGACAGACAGGAAGTCAGACAGACACACTGAGAGTCAGACAGACAGACAGGAAGTCAGACAGACAGACTGGGAGTCAGACAGACAGACAGGAAGTCAGACAACGGACCAGGAAGCTGTGGTATTACAGTTTATTTGTTGTTTTGGAAAGGTAAAGTGCATAGTTGAAGCCCTTACTCCCTGTTAGAACTGTTCCCTATATAGTACACTACTATAGACCCTATTCCCTATATAGTACACTACTACAGACCCTGTTCCCTATATAGTACACTACTACAGACCCTGTTCCCTATATAGTACACTACTACAGACCCTGTTCCCTATATAGTGGTACTACTATAGACCAGAGCCCTATTCCCTATATAGTACACTACTATAGACCAGAGCCCTATTCCCTATATAGTGCACTACTAGTGACTAGAGCCCTATTCCCTATATAGTGCACTACTTCTGACTAGAGCCCTATTCCCTATATAGGGCACTACTAGTGACTAGAGCCCTATTCCTATATAGGGCACTACTAGTGACTAGAGCCCTATTCCCTATATAGGGCACTACTATAGACCAGAGCCCTATTCCCTATATAGTGCACTACTATAGACCCTATTCCCTATATAGTGCACTACTATAGACCCTATTCCCTATATAGTGCACTACTATAGACCCTATTCCCTATATAGTGCACTACTATAGACCAGAGCCCTATTCCCTATATAGGGCACTACTAGTGACTAGAGCCCTATTCCCTATATAGTGCACTACTATAGACCCTATTCCCTATATAGTGCACTACTATAGACCCTATTCCCTATATAGTGCACTACTATAGGCCAGAGCCCTATTCCCTATATAGTGCACTACTATAGACCCTATTCCCTATATAGTGCACTACTATAGACCCTATTCCCTATATAGTGCACTACTATAGACCAGAGCCCTATTCCCTATATAGTGGTACTACTATAGACCAGAGCCCTATTCCCTATATAGTGGTACTACTATAGACCAGAGCCCTATTCCCTATATAGGGCACTACTAGTGACTAGAGCCCTCCTTTTGTTGTTGACATACCGGGTCCTGGTCAAAGTAGTGAACTATCCAGAGGCTCCAGAGTGACGCGGTGGTCTAAGGCACGTGAGGCGTCACTACAGACACCCTGGTTCGAATCCAGGCTGTATGACAACTGGCCGTGATTGGGAGTCCCACCGGGCGGCGAACAATTGGCCCGGTTTGGCCGGTGTAGGCCGTCGTTGTAAATAGTAATTTATTCTTAACTGACTTACCAAGTTAAATAAAAGTTACATTAAAATAAACTGTATATGGGGAATAGGGTGCCTAAGTAGTGCACTATACTGTATATAGGGAATAGGGTGCCTAAGTAGTGCACTATACTGTATATAGTGAATAGGGTGCCTAAGTAGTGCACTATACTGTATATAGGGAATAGGGTGCCTAAGTAGTGCACTATACTGTATATAGGGAATTGGGTGCCTAAGTAGTGCACTATACTGTAAATGGGGAATAGGGTGCCTAAGTAGTGCACTATAATGTATACAGGGAATAGGGTGCCTAAGTAGTGCACTATACTGTATATATGGAATAGGGTGCCTAAGTAGTGCACTATACTGTATTTACATTTACATTTAAGTCATTTAGCAGACGCTCTTATCCAGAGCGATAGGGAATAGGGTGCCTAAGTAGTGCACTATACTGTATATAGTGAATAGGGTGCCTAAGTAGTGCACTATACTGTATATAGGGAATAGGGTGCCTAAGTAGTGCACTATACTGTATATAGTGAATAGGGTGCCTAAGTAGTGCACTATACTGTATATAGGGAATAGAGTGCCTAAGTAGTGCACTATACTGTATATAGGGAATAGGGTGCCTAAGTAGTGCACTATACTGTATATGGGGAATAGGGTGCCTAAGTAGTGCACTATACTGTATATAGGGAATAGGGTGCCTAAGTAGTGCACTATACTGTATATAGGGAATAGGGTGCCTAAGTAGTGCACTATACTGTATATAGGGAATAGGGTGCCTAAGTAGTGCACTATACTGTATATATGGAATAGGGTGCCTAAGTAGTGCACTATACTGTATATAGGGAATAGGGTGCCTAAGTAGTGCACTATACTGTAAATGGGGAATAGGGTGCCTAAGTAGTGCACTATACTGTATATATGGAATAGGGTGCCTAAGTAGTGCACTATACTGTATATATGGAATAGGGTGCCTAAGTAGTGCACTATACTGTATATAGTGAATAGGGTGCCTAAGTAGTGCACTATACTGTATATAGGGAATAGGATGCCTAAGTAGTGCACTATACTGTATATAGGGAATAGGGTGTCTAAGCAGTGCACTATAATGACCCCCCCCCCCCTCTGTCTACCTCAGACCCCCTCTACCTACTTCAGACCTCCCCTACCTACCTCAGACCTCCCCTACCTACCTCAGAGCCCCCTCTGCCTACATCAGAGCCCCCCCTTACCTACCTCAGACCTCCTCTGCCTACCTCAGACCCCCCCTACCTACTTCAGACCCCTGCCTATCTCAGACCCCCTCTGCCTACCTCAGACCCCCTCTGCCTACCTCAGACCCCTCTCTGCCTACTTCAGACCCCTCCTGCCTACCTCAGACCCCCTCAGACCCCCTCTGCCTACCTCAGACCCCCTTACCTACCTCAGACCCCCACTGCCTACCTCAGACCCCCCTTACCTACCTCAGACCCCCTCTGCCTACCTCAGACCCCTACCTACTTCAGACCCCCTGCCTATCTCAGACCCCCTCTGCCTACCTCAGACCCCCTCTGCCTACAGACCCCCTCTGCCTATCTCAGACCCCTCCTGCCTACTTCAGACCCCTCAGACCCCTCTGCCTACCTCAGACCCCCACTGCCTACCTCAGACCCCCTTACCCACCTCAGACCCCACTACCTACCTCAGACCCCCTGCCTACCTCAGACCCCCTCTGCCTACCTCAGACCCCCTCTGCCTACCTCAGACACCCCTCTGCCTACCTCAGACCCCCTTACCTACCTCAGACCTCCCCTACCTACCTCAGACCTCCCCTACCTACCTCAGAGCCCCTCTGCCTACCTCAGACCCCCTACCTACCTCAGACCTCCCTACCTACCTCAGAGCCCCCTCTGCCTACCTCAGACCCCCTCCTACCTATCTCAGACCCCCTCTGCCTACCTCAGACCCCCTCTGCCTACCTCAGAGCCCCTCTGCCTACCTCAGAGCCCCCTGCCTACCTCAGACCCCCTGCCTACCTCAGACCCCCTACCTACTTCAGACCCCCTACCTACCTCAGACCTCCCTACCTACCTCAGAGCCCCCTCTGCCTACCTCAGACCCCCTCCTACCTATCTCAGACCCCTCTGCCTACCTCAGACCCCCCCCTCTGCCTACCTCAGAGCCCCCTGCCTACCTCAGACCCCCTGCCTACCTCAGACCCCCCTACCTACTTCAGACCCCCCTACCCCTCAGACCCCCTGCCTAACAGAGAGAGAGTGGGGGTTAATATAAAATAGCTTTTTCAAAATGGCGATCGGCTTCAAAACACAGATTAAAAAAATGTTTTTAACCCTGGGGTGTATTCATTACGTCTTGCAACGGAAACCGTTTATCATTTTACAAACCAAACAAAAGCAAACAGAACGAAACGGGGGAGGAACCTATCGACATTTGTCCAATAGAAACTCTGGAGTAAAAAAAATGGTTTCTGATGTGAAACATTTTTTGTTCATTTTTGTTGTTGCAACAAACTAAAAAAAAAACGTTTTGCAACAGAATAGACATAATGAATACACCCCCATGACCTGACTACACAACAACACAGTTGAACTTACACTATGACATCATCAAGCACGCTACACTCAGATCCATTGTGACATCACCGCGGAATGTCAGGGTGTTGATTCTGAAGAGCCCCTCACCCTCTCTTGTTGCTAAGTGATTCAATCAATAAACTACATGACTAGTGACTAGCTAGTTGACCATAACAAAATAATGATTGAGTCCCAAATTGCACCCCAATCTATGTAGTGCACTAATTCTGACTAGAGCCCTATGTAGTGCACTAATTCTGACTAGATTAATTCTGACTAGAGCCCTATGTAGTGCACTAATTCTGAGCCCTATGTAGTGCACTAATTCTGAGCCCTATGTAGTGCACTAATTCTGACTAGAGCCCTATGTAGTGCACTAGAAAGGCCATCTGAGACCCAGCCGGTGATGCCCAGAGGAAAGAGGACAGTATACAAGACCGATTCAGTCTCTACATTCCCCTCTGAGTTAGATTAGTTACAAGGCCGATTCAGTCTCTACATTCCCCTCTGAGTTAGATTAGTTACAAGGCCGATCCAGTCTCTACATTCCCCTCTGAGTTAGATTAGTTACAAGGCCGATTCAGTCTCTACATTCCCCTCTGAGTTAGATTAGTTACAAGGCCGATTCAGTCTCTACATTCCCCTCTGAGTTAGATTAGTTACAAGGCCGATCCAGTCTCTACATTCCCTCTGAGTTAGATTAGTTACAAGGCCGATCCAGTCTCTACATTCCCTCTGAGTTAGATTAGTTACAAGGCCGATCCAGTCTCTACATTCCCCTCTGAGTTAGATTAGTTACAAGGCCGATCCAGTCTCTACATTCCCCTCTGAGTTAGATTAGTTACAAGGCCGATCCAGTCTCTACATTCCCTCTGAGTTAGATTAGTTACAAGGTACCGATCCAGTCTCTACATTCCCCTCTGAGTTAGATTAGTAAAACACACAAAGTAAATGTGTTTCTGTACATCAGCAGTTTCTCTCTTATGTTAGCCACTTATAGACGTGGGTACACAGACCCGTGATCAACTGTGGCCCCTCCTGATGATGTCAGATCTTTGTTGTGGATCCCACCCCCAACCCTGACCTATATAGTGCACTACCCCATAGGGCTCTGGTCTAAAGTAGTGCACTACCCCATTGGGCTCTGGTCTAAAGTAGTGCACTACCCCCATAGGACTCTGGTCTAAAGTAGTGCACTACCCCATAGGCTCTGGTCTAAAGTAGTGCACTACCCCATAGGGCTCTGGTCTAAAGTAGTGCCCTACCCCATAGGGCTCTGGTCTAAAGTAGTGCACTACCCCATAGGGCTCTGGTCTAAAGTAGTGCACTACCCATAGGGCTCTGGTCTAAAGTAGTGCACTACCCCCATAGGGCTCTGGTCTAAAGTAGTGCACTAAACAGGAAATGCATTGTGATGTACAGGGGTCGGAGGTCGCAGTAAGCTGTTGGGTTCGGGGTACCAACGTAGAGAACGGGCCGAACATTTGGTGGAGATGTTGGATTTGTCCAGTAGAACGTCTGGTGGAGATGTTGGGTTGTCCAGTAGAACGTCTAGAGGAGATGTTGGGTTGTCCAGTAGAACGTCTAGAGGAGGTGTTGGGTTGTCCAGCAGAACGTCTGGTGGAGATGTTGGTTGTCCAGTAGAACGTCTGGTGGAGATGTTGGGTTGTCCAGTAGAACGCCTAGAGGAGATGTTGGGTTGTCCAGTAGAACGTCTAGAGGAGATGTTGGGTTGTCCAGTAGAACGTCTGGTGGAGATGTTGGGTTGTCCAGTAGAACATCTGGTGGAGATGTTGGGTTGTCCAGTAGAACGTCTAGAGGAGATGTTGGGTTGTCCAGCCTGAACGTCTAGAGGAGATGTTGGGTTGTCCAGTAGAACGTCTGGTGGAGATGTTGGGTTGTCCAGTAGAACGTCTGGTGGAGATGTTGGGTTGTCCAGTAGAACGTCCGGTGGAGATGTTGGGTTGTCCAGTAGAACGTCCGGAGGAGATGTTGGGTTGTCCAGTAGAACGTCTGGTGGAGATGTTGGGTTGTCCATCCAGAACGTCTAGAGGAGATGTTGGGTTGTCCAGTAGAACGTCTAGAGGAGATGTTGGGTTGTCCAGTAGAACGTCTGGTGGAGGTGTTGGGTTGTCCAGTAGAACGTCTGGTGGAGGTGTTGGGTTGTCCAGTAGAACGTCTGGTGGAGATGTTGGGTTGTCCAGTAGAACGTCTAGAGGAGATGTTGGGTTGTCCAGTAGAACGTCTGGTGGAGATGTTGGGTTGTCCAGTAGAACGTCTGGTGGAGATGTTGGGTTGTCCAGTAGAACGTCTAGAGGAGATGTTGGGTTGTCCAGTAGAACGTCTAGAGGAGGTGTTGGGTTGTCCAGCAGAACGTCTGGTGGAGATGTTGGGTTGTCCAGTAGAACGTCTGGTGGAGGTGTTGGGTTGTCCAGTAGAACGTCTGGTGGAGATGTTGGGTTGTCCAGTAGAACGTCTGGTGGAGGTGTTGGGTTGTCCAGTAGAACGTCTGGTGGAGATGTTGGGTTGTCCAGTAGAACGTCTGGTGGAGATGTTGGGTTGTCCAGTAGAACGTCTGGTGGAGATGTTGGGTTGTCCAGTAGAACGTCTAGAGGAGATGTTGGGTTGTCCAGTAGAACGTCTAGAGGAGATGTTGGGTTGTCCAGTAGAACGTCTAGAGGAGATGTTGGGTTGTCCAGTAGAACGTCTGGTTCTCTCCGGTTCTGTTCCGTCTGGTTCTGCTGCTAGTCCACTGGTGGAGCTGGGGGATCCTGGTCACGACTCTGTTAAACAGGAGAACAAATACATACAACCATATCAAAACCATCCCTCCATCCACCCTCCTCTCCTCTATCCACCCTCCTCTCCTCCATCCACCCTCCTCTTCTCTATCCACCCTCCTCTTCTCCTCCATCCACCCTCCCCTCCTCCTCCATCCACCCTCCTCTTCTCCTCCATCCACCCTCCTCTTCTCTATCCACCCTCCTCTCCTCCATCCACCCTCCTCTCTATACCCACCCTCCCTCCTCTCCATCCACCCTCCTCTTCTCCATCCACCCTCCAATAGGTTCCTCTATCCACCCTCCTCTTCCTCCATCCACCCTCCTCCTCCTCCATCCACCCTCCTCTCCTCCCTCTATCCACCCTCCTCTTCTCCTCCATCCACCCTCCTCTCCTCCTACACATCCACCCTCCTCTCCCTCCATCCACCTCCTCTTCTCCATCCTCCTCCTCCCTCCCTCTATCCACCCTCCTCTTCTCTTCCATCCACTCCTCCTCTCCTCCTCTATCCACCCTCCTCTCCTCCATCTATCCACCCTCCTCTCCTCCTCTATCCACCCTCTCCATACCTCTGATCCACCCTCCTCTCCATCCTCTATCCACCCTCCTCTTCTCCTCCATCCACCCTCCTCTCCTCCTCCATCCACCCTCCTCCCTCCATCCACCCTCCTCTCCTCTATCCACCCTCCTCTTCTCCTCCATCCACCCTCCTCTCCTCCTTCATCCACCCTCCTCTCACTCTATCCACCCTCCTCTCCTCTATCCACCCTCTCCTCTCCTCCATCCACCCTCCTCTTCCCTCCATCCACCTGTGAGGTCCTAGGTTCTCTATCCACCCTCCTCTCCATCCTCCATCCACCCTCCTCTCCTCCATCCACCCTCCTCGTCTCTATCCACCCTCCTCTTCTCCTCCTGTGATCCACCCTCCTCTCCTCCTCCATCCACACTCTCCTCCATCCCCTCCTCCTCCATCCACCCTCCAATAGGTTCTCCATCCACCTCCTCTTTCTTCCATCCACCCTCCTCTTCTCTGATCCACCCTCCTCTCCTACCTCTATCCACCCTCCCCTCCTCCTCCTCCTCTATCCAGGTTCCCCTCCTCTCCTCCTCTATCCACCCTCCTCTTCTCCTCTATCCACCCTCCTCTTCTCCTCCATCCACCCTCCTCCCTCCTCCCTCCATCCACCCTCCTTCTCCATCCACCCTCCATCTCCTCCATCCATCCCTCCTCTCCCTCCATCCACCTCCTCTTCTCCTCCATCCACCCTCCTCTCCTCTATCCCCCTCTCATTCTCCATCCACCCTCCTCCTCCCTCCATCCACCTCCTCTCCTCTATCCCCCTCTTCTCCATCCACCTGTGAGGTCCCTCTCCTCTATCCCCTCCTCTTCTCCATCCACCCTCCTCTTCTCCTCCATCCACCCTCCCTCTTCTCCATCCATCCATCCCTCCTCTCCTCCATCCACCCTCCTCTCCCTCTATCCACCCTCCTCTCCTCCATCCACCATCCTCTTCTCCATCCACCCTCCTCTACCTCCATCCACCCTCCTCCCTCCCTCCTCCTTCATCCACCCTCCTCTTCTCCATCCACCCTCTTCTCCTCCATCCACCCTCCTCTCCTCTATCCACCCTCCTCTTCTCCATCCACCCTCCTCTTCTCCTCTATCCACCCTCCTCTTCTCCTCTATCCACCCTCCTCCTCTTCCATCCACCTCCCTCCTCCATCCACCCTCCTCTCCTCCATCCACCCTCCTCTTCTCCATCCACCCTCTTCTCCCCCCCTCTTCTCTATCCACCCTCCCTCTATCCCTCCTCCTCCCCTCCATACCTACATTGTGGGTCCAATAGGTTCCCTCCTCCTCCCTCCATACCTAGACTGTGGGGTCCAATAGGTTCCCTCCATACCTACACTGTGAGGTCCAGTAGGTTCCCTCTATCCCTCCTCCTCCCTCCATACCTACACTGTGGGGTCCAATAGGTTCCCTCTATCCCTCCTCCTCCCTCCATACCTACACTGTGAGGTCCAGTAGGTTCCCTCCTCCTCCCTCCATACCTACACTGTGAGGTCCAGTAGGTTCCCTCTATCCCTCCTCCTCCCTCCATACCTACACTGTGAGGTCCAGTAGGTTCCCTCCATACCTACACTGTGAGGTCCAGTAGGTTCCCTCCTCTTCTCCATCCACCCTCCTCTTCTCCATCCACCCTCCTCTTCTCCACCCCCTCTATCCCTCCTCCTCCCTCCATACCTACACTGTGGGGTCCAGTAGGTTCCCTCCTCCTCCCTCCATACCTACACTGTGAGGTCCAGTAGGTTCCCTCCTCCTCCCTCCATACCTACACTGTGAGGTCCAGTAGGTTCCCTCTATCCCTCCTCCTCCCTCCATACCTACACTGTGGGGTCCAATAGGTTCCCTCCTCCTCCCTCCATACCTACACTGTGAGGTCCAGTAGGTTCCCTCCTCCTCCCTCCATACCTACACTGTGAGGTCCAGTAGGTTCCCTATCCTCCTCCTCCCTCCATACCTACACTGTGAGGTCCAGTAGGTTCCTCCATACCTACACTGTGAGGTCCAGTAGGTTCCTCCTCTCCTCCATCCACCCTCCTCTTCTCCATCCACCCCTCCTCTTCTCCACCCCCTCCTATCCCTCCTCCTCCCTCCATACCTACACTGTGGGTCCAGTAGGTTCCCTCCTCCTCCCTCCATACCTACACTGTGAGGTCCAGTAGGTTCCCTCCTCCTCCCTCCATACCTACACTGTGAGGTCCAGTAGGTTCCCTCTATCCCTCCTCCTCCCTCCATACCTACACTGTGAGGTCCAATAGGTTCCCTCTATCTGTGAGGTCCTCCTCCTCCCTCCATACCTACACTGTGGGTCCAATAGGTTCCTCCATACCTACACTGTGGGGTCCAATAGGTTCCCTCCCCATACTACACTGTGGGTCCAATAGGTTTCCTCCATACCTACACTGTGGGGTCCAATAGGTTCCCTCCCTCCATACCTACACTGTGGGGTCCAGTAGGTTCCTCCCTCCCTCCTGTGAGGTCCAGTACCTCCATACCTACACTGTGAGGTCCAGTAGGTTCCCTCCTCCTCCCTCCATACCTACACTGTGAGGTCCAGTAGGTTTCCCTCCTCCTCCCTCCATACCTACACTGTGAGGTCCAGTAGGTTCCCTCCTCCTCCTCCCTCCATACCTACACTGTGGGGTCCAGTAGGTTCCCTCCTCCTCCCTCCATACCTACACTGTGAGGTCCAGTAGGTTCCTCCTCCTCCCTCCATACCTACACTGTGAGGTCCAGTAGGTTCCCTCTAGGTTCCTCCTCCTCCCTCCATACCTACACTGTGAGGTCCAGTAGGTTCCTCCTCCTATCCCTCCATCCATACCTACACTGTGGGGTCCAGTAGGTTCTCCTCCTCCCTCCATACCTACACTGTGAGGTCCAGTAGGTTCCCTCTATCCCTCCTCCTCCCTCCATACCTACACTGTGAGGTCCAGTAGGTTCCCTCCTCCTCCCTCCATACCTACACTGTGGGGTCCAATAGGTTCCCTCCTCCTCCCTCCATACCTACACTGTGAGGTCCAGTAGGTTCCCTCCTCCCTCCCTCCATACCTACACTGTGGGGTCCAGTAGGTTCCCTCCATACCTACACTGTGGGGTCCAGTAGGTTCCTCCATACCTACACTGTGGGGTCCAGTAGGTTCCCTCCTCCTCCCTCCATACCTACACTGTGAGGTCCAGTAGGTTCCCTCCTCCTCCCTCCATACCTACACTGTGGGGTCCAGTAGGTTCCCTCTATCCCTCCTCCTCCCTCCATACCTACACTGTGAGGTCCAGTAGGTTCCTCCTCCATACCTACACTGTGGGGTCCAGTAGGTCCCTCCTCCCCTCCATACCTACACTGTGAGGTCCAGTAGGTTCCCTCCTCCTCCCTCCATACCTACACTGTGAGGTCCAGTAGGTTCCCTCCTCCTCCCTCCATACCTACACTGTGGGGTCCAGTAGGTTCCCTCCTCCTCCCTCTCCATACCTACACTGTGGGGTCCAGTAGGTTCCCTCCTCCTCCCTCCATACCTACACTGTGAGGTCCAGTAGGTTCCTCCTCCTCCATACCTACACTGTGAGGTCCAGTAGGTTCCCTCCTCCTCCCTCCATACCTACACTGTGAGGTCCAGTAGGTTCCCTCCTCCTCCCTCCATACCTACACTGTGAGGTCCAGTAGGTTCCCCCCTATCCTCCTCCAGTAGGTTCCCTCCATACCTACACTGTGAGGTCCAGTAGGTTCCCTCATCCCTCCTCCTCCCTCCATACCTACACTGTGAGGTCCAGTAGGTTCTATCCCTCCTCCTCCCTCCATACCTACACTGTGGGGTCCAGTAGGTTCCCTCATCCTCCCTCCATACCTACACTGTGGGGTCCAGTTAGGTTCCCTCCTCCTCCCTCCATACCTACACTGTGAGGTCCAGTAGGTTCCCTCCTCCTCCCTCCATACCTACACTGTGGGTCCAGTAGGTTCCCTCTATCCCTCCTCCTCCCTCCATACCTACACTGTGAGGTCCAGTAGGTTCCCTCCTCCTCCCTCCATACCTACACTGTGGGGTCCAGTAGGTTCCCTCCTCCTCCCTCCATACCTACACTGTGGGGTCCAGTAGGTTCCCTCTATCCCTCCTCCTCCCTCCATACCTACACTGTGGGGTCCAGTAGGTCCTCCATACCTACACTGTGGGGTCCAGTAGGTTCCCTCCATACCTACACTGTGAGGTCCAGTAGGTTCCCTCCCTCCTCCCTCCATACCTACACTGTGAGGTCCAGTAGGTTCCCTCCTCCTCCCTCCATACCTACACTGTGAGGTCCAGTAGGTTTATCCCTCCTCCTCCCTCCATACCTACACTGTGGGGTCCAGTAGGTTCCCTCCTCCTCCCTCCATACCTACACTGTGAGGTCCAGTAGGTTCTCCTCCTCCTCCCTCCATACCTACACTGTGGGGTCCAGTAGGTTCCCTCGTCCTCCCTCCATACCTACACTGTGGGGTCCAGTAGGTTCCCTCCTCCTCCCTCCATACCTACACTGTGGGGTCCAATAGGTTCCCTCCATACCTACACTGTGAGGTCCAGTAGGTTCCCTCTATCCCTCCTCCTCCCTCCATACCTACACTGTGAGGTCCAGTAGGTTCCCTCCTCCTCCCTCCATACCTACACTGTGAGGTCCAGTAGGTTCCCTCCTCCTCCCTCCATACCTACACTGTGAGGTCCAGTAGGTTCCCTCTATCCCTCCTCCTCCCTCCATACCTACACTGTGAGGTCCAGTAGGTTCCCTCTATCCCTCCTCCTCCCTCCATACCTACACTGTAGGGTCCAGTAGGTTCCCTCATCCTCCATCTATACCTACACTGTGGGGTCCAGTAGGTTCCCTCTATCCCTCCTCCTCCCTCCATACCTACACTGTGAGGTCCAGTAGGTTCCCTCCTCCTCCCTCCATACCTACACTGTGGGGTCCAGTAGGTTCCCTCCTCCTCCCTCCATACCTACACTGTGAGGTCCAGTAGGTTCCTCCTCCTCCCTCCATACCTACACTGTGAGGTCCAGTAGGTTCCCTCTCCATCCCTCCTCCTCCCTCCATACCTACACAGGTCCAGGTTCCCTCCTCCTCCCTCCATACCTACACTGTGAGGTCCAGTAGGTTCCCTATCCCTCCTCCTCCCTCCATACCTACACTGTGAGGTCCAGTAGGTTCCCTCCTCCTCCCTCCATACCTACACTGTGAGGTCCAGTAGGTTCCCTCCTCCTCCCTCCATA
Source organism: Oncorhynchus nerka (assembly GCF_034236695.1). Taxonomy (NCBI): domain Eukaryota; kingdom Metazoa; phylum Chordata; class Actinopteri; order Salmoniformes; family Salmonidae; genus Oncorhynchus; species Oncorhynchus nerka. The sequence continues at coordinate 301,639 of NC_088413.1, read as the reverse complement.
CCTACACTGTGAGGTCCAGTAGGTTCCCTCCTCCTCCCTCCATACCTACACTGTGAGGTCCAGTAGGTTCCCTCTATCCCCTCCCTCCATACCTACACTGTGGGGTCCAGTAGGTTCCCTCCTCCTCCCTCCATACCTACACTGTGGGTCCAGTAGGTTCCTCCTCCTCCCTCCATACCTACACTGTGGGGTCCAGTAGGTTCCCTCCTCCCCCTCCCTCCATACCTACACTGTGAGGTCCAGTAGGTTCCCTCCTCCTCCCTCCATACCTACACTGTGAGGTCCAGTAGGTTCCCTCCTCCTCCCTCCATACCTACACTGTGAGGTCCAGTAGGTTCCCTCTATCCCTCCTCCTCCCTCCATACCTACACTGTGAGGTCCAGTAGGTTCCCTCCTCCTCCCTCCATACCTACACTGTGAGGTCCAGTAGGTTCCCTCCTATCCCTCCTCCTCCTCCATACCCACACTGTGGGGTCCAGTAGGTCCCTCCCTCCATACCTACACTGTGAGGTCCAGTAGGTTCCCTCCTCCTCCCTCCATACCTACACTGTGAGGTCCAGTAGGTTCCTCTATCCCTCCTCCTCCCTCCATACCTACACTGTGAGGTCCAGTAGGTTCCCTCCTCCTCCCTCCCTCCCTCCATACCTACACTGTGAGGTCCAGGTAGGTTCCATACCTACACTGTGAGGTCCAGTAGGTTCTATCCCTCCTCCTCCCTCCATACCTACACTGTGGGGTCCAATAGGTTCCCTCCATACCTACACTGTGAGGTCCAGTAGGTTCCCTCCTCCTCCTCCCTCCATACCTACACTGTGAGGTCCAGTAGGTTACACTGTGGGGGTCCAGTAGGTTCCCTCCTCCTCCCTCCATACCTACACTGTGAGGTCCAGTAGGTTCCCTCTATCCCTCCTCCTCCCTCCATACCTACACTGTGAGGTCCAGTAGGTTCCCTCTATCCCTCCTCCTCCCTCCATACCTACACTGTGAGGTCCAGTAGGTTCCCTCCTCCTCCTCCCTCCATACCTACACTGTGAGGTCCAGTAGGTTCCCTCTATCCCTCCTCCTCCCTCCATACCTACACTGTGAGGTCCAGTAGGTTCCCTCTATCCCTCCTCCTCCCTCCATACCTACACTGTGAGGTCCAGTAGGTTCCCTCTATCCCTCCTCCTCCCTCCATACCTACACTGTGAGGTCCAGTAGGTTCCCTCCTCCTCCCTCCATACCTACACTGTGAGGTCCAGTAGGTTCCCTCTATCCCTCCTCCTCCCTCCATACCTACACTGTGAGGTCCAGTAGGTTCCCTCTATCCCTCCTCCTCCCTCCATACCTACACTGTGAGGTCCAGTAGGTTCCCTCTATCCCTCCTCCTCCCTCCATACCTACACTGTGAGGTCCAGTAGGTTCCCTCTATCCCTCCTCCTCCCTCCATACCTACACTGTGAGGTCCAGTAGGTTCCCTCCTCCTCCTCCCTCCATACCTACACTGTGAGGTCCAGTAGGTTCCCTCTATCCCTCCTCCTCCCTCCATACCTACACTGTGAGGTCCAGTAGGTTTGCCGGCAGGCGGCGCTGGGGATCCTCTGAGGCTGTTGGGTCTGAGGAGGAAGAGGAGCAGAACCAGAACCATCCAGCCCATCAGAACCACGGGGACAGTCAGGTCTCCACCTCCTACTGAGCCACTGGGTCCTGGTACTGGAGGGCCACAGAGAAAGACAGTCCCGTTAATAACCAAACTGAAAAACAAAGTGTGTATCTCCAATGGAAGTGTTGTTTCAGATCAGTACAAGGCTTAAATGTGGGTCAGTGTGTGGTGAAGAATACATACAGTCCTGAGGACACTCTGTGTCTGTACAGTAGGACTGAGACTGACGTAGCTGGTGGAGAGAGAGGGGGGAGACAGAGAGGGGGGGAGAGGGAGAGGGGGGAGGGGGGAGAACATGAGTTTACAGATCGTGTTGGTTCTGTCCTTATTAGACCAGACAAACAGATAGAGAGAGGCAGACAGACAGAGAGTAGGACAGACAGACAGGCAGGCAGACAGAGAGACAGACAGACAGGCTGACAGACAGGCAGAGAGACAGACAGAGAGAGGCAGACAGGCGGGCAGAGAGACAGACAGGCTGGCAGACAGGCAGAGAGACAGACAGGCAGACAGAGAGACAGACAGACAGGCAGACAGACAGAGAGAGACGGATCTTGTGGTTTTCAATGAATCATTCAATTCCTATGAGATAATGGAAGTAGTCTAGCAGCTCTCGCCCTCTTCAACGAACACAAAACTAGACCTCCGGGATGCTTGGCCTTCTAGACAGAGTTTCAACTAAAAAGCCATATCTCAGACTGGCCATAATAAAATAAAAGATTAAGATGGGAAAAGAACACAGACACTAATGTTGTGGGGTATTGTGATGTCACTATGGGGTATTGTGATGTCACTATGGGGTATTGTGATGTCACTATGGGGTATTGTGATGTCACTATGGGGTATTGTGATGTCACTATGGGGTATTGTGATGTCACTATGAGGTATTGTGATGTCACTATGGGGTATTGTGACTATGAGGTATGAGGAAAAGAACACAGACACTGGACAGAGGAACTCTGCCTAGAAGGCCAGCATCCCGGAGTCTCCTCTTCACTGTTGAGACTGGACAGAGGAACTCTGCCTAGAAGGCCAGCATCCCGGAGTCTCCTCTTCACTGTTGAGACTGGACAGAGGAACTCTGCCTAGAAGGCCAGCATCCGGAGTCTCCTCTTCACTGTTGACGTTGAGACTGGACAGAGGAACTCTGCCTAGAAGGCCAGCATCCTGGAGTCTCCTCTTCACTGTTGACGTTGAGACTGGACAGAGGAACTCTGCCTAGAAGGCCAGCATCCCGGAGTCTCCTCTTCACTGTTGAGACTGGACAGAGGAACTCTGCCTAGAAGGCCAGCATCCCGGAGTGTCCTCTTCACTGTTGAGACTGGACAGAGGAACT
>NC_088413.1:278661-293661 GCF_034236695.1 Oncorhynchus nerka | reverse complement strand
AGAGTGGACGACCTGGTGAATTATCTGAGTCTCTGAACACCTGTGGACGACCTGGTGAATTATCTGAGTCTCTGAACACCTGTGGACGACCTGGTGAATTATCTGAGTCTCTGAACACCTGTGGACGACCTGATGAATTATCTGAGTCTCTGAACACCTGTGGACGACCTGTGAATTATCTGAGTCTCTGAACACCTGTGACGACCTGGTGAATTATCTGAGTCTCTGAACACCTGTGGACGACCTGGTGAATTATCTGAGTCTCTGAACACCTGTGGACGACCTGATGAATTATCTGAGTCTCTGAACACCTGTGGACGACCTGCTGAATTATCTGAGTCTCTGAACACCTGTGACCTGATGAATTATCTGAGTCTCTGAACACCTGTGGACGACCTGCTGAATTATCTGAGTCTCTGAACACCTGTCATTATCTGATTAATTATCTGAGTCTCTGAACACCTGTGGAACACCTGTGGACCTGGTGAATTATCTGACCTGATGAATCTATCTGAGTCTCTGAACACCTGTGGACGACCTGGTGAATTATCTGAGTCTCTGAACACCTGTGGACGACCTGATGAATTATCTGAGTCTCTGAACACCTGTGGACGACCTGCTGAATTATCTGAGTCTCTGAACACCTGTGGACGACCTGCTGAATTATCTGAGTCTCTGAACACCTGTGGACGACCTGATTAATTATCTGAGTCTCTGAACACCTGTGTGTCAACAGAAGACAAACGGCCACAAACATGTCACTCAACAAAATAATGTTGCATTTGTGAAATTATTTTGATAGCATAAACGCATCCACACCTAACGAATTAAGTTTTGAATATAAAAGCTCAAAAGCTCCAATGCGAAGTTGCACCTCTATTTGGCTAGTGTTGGATCCTGTATTTTATCCTGTATTACGCAACCCTAACACTAGTTAAAAAGGGAGTTATGTTTCTAGAAACGTAGAGTAATATAGAATAGATATATATACTATATATATAGTATTTTGGTGGTTTTGGCATCAGCCTCTTCAGTTCAATATTTTTTATGTTTTATATATATATATTTTTTTAACCTTTATTTAACAAGGCAAGTCAGTTAAGAACTAATTCTTATTTTCAATGACGGCCTAGGAACAGTGGGTTAACTGCCTGTTCAGGGGCAGAACAACAGATTTGTACCTTGTCAGCTTGGGGATTTGAACTTGCAACCTTTCAGTTACTAGTCCAACACTCTAACCACTAGGCTATCCTGCCGCCCTACACTCTAACCAGGCTAGGCTAACCACCTACCTCCTCTACACTCTAACCACTAGGCTACCCTGCCACCTCTACACTCTAACCACTAGGCTACCCTACCTCCTCTACACTCTAACCACTAGGCTACCCTGCCGCCTCTACACTCTAACCACTACACTACACTCTAACCACTAGGCTACCCTGCCGCCTCTACACTCTAACCACTAGGTTACCTGCCTCCTCTACACTCTAACCACTAGGCTACCCTGCCTCCTCTACACTCTAACCACTAGGCTACCCTGCCGCCTCTACACTCTAACCACTAGGCTACCCTGCCGCCACCCTCTACACTCTAACCACTAGGCTACCCTACCTCCTAACCACTAGGCACTCTAACCACTAGGCTACCCTGCCGCCTCTACACTCTAACCACTAGGCTACCCTGCCGCCTACACTCTAACCACTAGGCTACCTAACCATCTCCTCTACACTCTAACCACTAGGCTACCCTGCCTCCTCTACACTCTAACCACTAGGCTACCCTGCCGCCTCTACACTCTAACCACTAGGCTACCCTGCCGCCTCTACACTCTAACCACTAGGCTACCCTGCCGCCTCTACACTCTAACCACTAGGCTACCCTGCCTCCTCTACACTCTAACCACTAGGCTACCCTGCCGCCTCTACACTCTAACCACTAGGCTACCCTGCCGCCTCTACACTCTAACCACTAGGCTACCCTGCCTCCTCTACACTCTAACCACTAGGCTACCCTGCCTCCTCTACACTCTAACCACTAGGCTACCCTGCCGCCTCTACACTCTAACCACTAGGCTACCCTGCCTACACTCTAACCACTAGGCTACCTGCCTCACTCTAACCACTAGGCTACCCTGCCACCTCTACACTCTAACCACTAGGCTACCCTGCCACCTCTACACTCTAACCACTAGGCTCTACCTGCCTCCTCTACACTCTAACCACTAGGCTACCTGCCGCCTCTACACTCTAACCACTAGGCTACCCTGCCGCCTCTACACTCTAACCACTAGGCTACCCTACCGCCTCTACACTCTAACCACTAGGCTACCTACCTCCTCTACACTCTAACCACTAGGCTACCCTGCCGCCCCAACTGTAACTAGTTAGCAGCTAGTCTCTGGGCGTACACATCCAAGGCTGACAAAGTCCTCCTGTCTTGTATTATGGAACAATAAAACTAAACTAAAACAAACAGTGTCCTAAGATAACTGCATATACCGGCAACATTATTTAATAAGTGGTTGGGCGTTATGTATTTCAAAACGTTTGTTTCCTTTAATGTAGCTGTAAGCTAAGCGTTGATAGCAACTGGTTCACGCAGTACTTAACAGTTAGTAAAAGGCTATAGTTGGCTAGCAAGATGGCAAACTTATTTTGTACCTATACATTCATAAAAGTAATTTGCTTTTGTAAGTTGGCTGATACAATTGAATTGAAACCAGAAGTCATGACTGCGGATAATTTGAAGTGAAGTTTTTTTTTTTGTCGGGAGTTTTACATGACATTTACAGGGAAGAGGCTGACTTGTCGGGTCCTCCATATTACGTCACACACCGAAATTTTCTTTTCCGGCATGACTTCGGTTCTCTGATCCGTTTTATGTAAAAACTCGAAAATATATAGGTGCAACTTCTGTTGGTGCCGTCTAACCTGGACCCAGATCTGTTGGTGGTGGACCCAGATCTGTTGGTGCCGTCTAGCCTGGACCCAGATCTGTTGGTGCCGTCTAACCTGGACCCAGATCTGTTGGTGCCGTCTAGCCTGGACCCAGATCTGTTGGTGCCGTCTAACCTGGACCCAGATCTGTTGGTGCCGTCTAGCCTGGACCCAGATCTGTTGGTGCCGTCTAGCCTGAACCCAGATCTGTTGGTGCCGTCTAGCCAAATAGAGATGCAACTTCGCATTGGAGCTTTTGATGCATATTATATTCCAAAACTTAATTCGTTACGTGTGGATGCGTTTATGCTACCTACCCTGTAAGATTCAGTACTTTTACCCAGCGCTGCCAGTGCATTTGCGTTTTGCCGTGTTATTGAAGGGACAGAGAGACGACACTTTACCTGAACACACTGATCCAGACGCAGCTTTTAGAGTCCAGTGAATGTATGTTTCTTGTTGTTATCGTTCCCGACTGTAGACACGTTATCAGAAAGCCACAGCTGGCCAAACTGTTTTCATCTGTACAGTAGAAGATTTCCAGGGGCTCATTCATTATGCCAATTCTGTTGCAACACGTTCCATAAACGGAGGCCAACGAAACGGGAGGGGACCTACCCGATTTACTGTCCAATAGAAACGGTGGTTTTAGTTGCAAAACGGGGAACTAATGATAACACCCAAGCTCTGCCTGTCTGTGTTTCGATACAGTACGCGACAGCCACGTCACGGACATCACGCGAGATCTCCGAGTAGACAGGGTACTCGTGTTTTGCTCGTCACTAGTTACCACAGCCATAAAGTCATAAATAGCGCCTATTTCTACAATTTCTCTTTTTCAATTGTATTTTAAATCTTAACCACACTGGCTATATTGTAAAGATGTATGAAAATAAATTATACCAAAATGCTATTTAAGGTTATGCATTAAAGGTTAGCAATTTTTGACTTTGTGACTGTGGTAACGTGGAAACTTTCGTTTTTTTTTCTTCAACCTCAGCGTTTCAACTGTCTCAGACATCCGATTGGTTTACTTTGATTGATTTCAGCCAATCCAAGTCAAGAGCGAGTTAAGACGCGATGACGTGCGGAAAGTAAACAAACCATACATGGTCAATCACCCAGTGACAGATGGGAGTATATTATGAAGAATAAACAGTACATGTCAGGTGTACAACTAAATCAATATCTGCTGATTAACTCACCTTCATGTTCAAGTGAATGAGAAAACAAAACCTCTGTATTTTCTCTGAATATAGAGTCCATCCGTGTTGACGGAAAAGGACAGAGATGTCTGGAGAAAAAAAAATATGTCACACAGGCCTGTCCCTGTTCAGCAGATCATAACAACAGAGAAGATGCTGGAGATGTCAACTCCACTCTGTGATTTTACCCTCGACCAATAGGCAATCTATTATACCGGACACTGGTAGCCAAGACACACAGACACACAGTGAGAATTAGTGACAATGTACTGTGTTTGTGTGTCAGAGAGAGAATTTCCTAAACTGTGTGCAGCTACAATGTAGCACTTGTGGTTTGACACAGGCCCCGATATAACCTTCTTAGTCATGTTAAAGTTACATATGAATAGTGGTATTAGTGTTATTTACAGTTACATATGAATAGTGGTATTAGTGGTGTTCATATTTCCATTTACAAGCACTGTGTTACATATGACCAGTGGTATTAGTGTTATTTACAGTTACATATGAATAGTGGTATTAGTGTTATTTACAGTTACATATGAATAGTGGTATTAGTGTTATTTACAGTTACATATGAATAGTGGTATTAGTGGTATTTACAGTTACATATGAATAGTGGTATTAGTGGTGATGTATTCACACCATCCCATCATATCACATGACTTCAACAGAGGAATACAGCAGTTACTGACAACAACAACAACGTTGTCTTTCTAGGTATTTCCACAAACCAACCTTTCACATAAACATGTTCTAGTAACGTTAGTTCCAGGCAACAAAAACAAACTGTGTTCATATTTCCAGACTCAGTTACTGACAAGACTGTGTTCATATTTCCAGGCTCAGTTACTGACAAGACTGTGTTCATATTTCCAGGCTCAGTTACTGACAAGACTGTGTTCATATTTCCAGGCTCAGTTACTGACAAGACTGTGTTCATATTTCCAGACTCAGTTACTGACAAGACTGTGTTCATATTTCCAGACTCAGTTACTGACAAGACTGTGTTCATATTTCCAGGCTCAGTTACTGACAAGACTGTGTTCATATTTCCAGGCTCAGTTACTGACAAGACTGTGTTCATATTTCCAGGCTCAGTTACTGACAAGACTGTGTTCATATTTCCAGACTCAGTTACTGACAAGACTGTGTTCATATTTCCAGACTCAGTTACTGACAAGACTGTGTTCATATTTCCAGGCTCAGTTACTGACAAGACTGTGTTCATATTTCCAGGCTCAGTTACTGACAAGACTGTGCTCATATTTCCAGGCTCAGTTACTGACAAGACTGTGCTGCACGCATTTTCAAGAAAGGAGTGCTGTGTTTTTGAAGAGGGGAAAGAAAGGAGAGTGAACGAAACAGAGGAGAGAGAGCCACGAGAAAAGGGCAACCAGTGAAGAACAAACACCATTGTAAATACAACCCATATTTATGCTTATTTATTTTATCTTGTGTCCTTTACCATTTGTACATTGTTAAAACACTGTATATATATATCATATGACATTTGTAATGTCTTTACTGTTTTGAAACTTCTGTATGTGTGATGTCTTACTGTTAATTTTTATTGTTTATTTCACTTTATATATTATCTACCTCACTTGCTTTGGCAATGTTAACAAATGTTTCCCATGCCAATAAAGCCCTTGCATTGAATTGAATTGAATTGAGAGAGAGGTAGAGAGAAAGATAGAGAGATAGACTGATAGAGAGAGGTAGAGAGAAAGATAGAGAGGTAGAAATATAGAGGTAGAGAGATAGAGAGAGAGAGGTAGATAGAGAGAGAGGGGTAGATAGAGAGAGAGGGAGAGAGAGGTAGAGAAAGAGAGAGGTAGAAATATAGAGGTAGAAATATAGAGGTAGAGAGATAGAGAGAGAGGAGGGCTGGAGAGTGTAACAGAAGATATCCACACAGCAACGGGAGTGGACCGAGGCTCGACCAGGTGTAACATCCCGCTACTGGACGGAGGGCGACGGCAGAGCCATGACGAATATAGCGGTCCAGAGGATCAAACGGGAATTCAAAGAAGTTCTGAAAAGCGAAGAGGTTTGATAAAAAAAAAAATATCCTTATGACTATTTACGGTTACTTATGGCAAATCGTTTTTTTTAAACCAGTTTAAATTAAAACTGTAGTTGTTTATGTTTTGCAAGTTGTCATGCAAAGGAACATGTTTAGCTTGCGAGTTATCCAATCTGCGTTTCTGATGCAGCGGAAAACAAGCGAGGCCCTATCGAGGGGAACTTTATCGGTGATTGAGCGACAACATGCCCGGTGCGAAGTGAAAGGGTGTCGGCGACACAGATCAGGAAATATCGCGGATGTTAGCCCAAAGGGGACAGGCCTGCGACAGATAACAAGACAAAACCCCATACAAACCAAAAACAAAAGCCCCTAACGCCAAAATGTCGAGTGTCAGCCCAAATAGTTGTCAAGATGCTAAAAAATAGTTTGTTTTTATCCTCCCTGTGTTGACGTTTTTGTAGCTGACATAAGCTAACTAGCTGAAGGGAGAAACTTGTGTTGCTAGGTAGCTAATACAGGGTAGCTAGCTTGTTAGCTAGCATGCTAGTTTGACAGCTGCCTCGGTGCACCCCTCTCACTACGTAATAAGCTCGTGTCTTTGCTATGAAGACATTATTTATTTAGGAAGTTTTGGACCCTGTAGCTAGATAGCTAGACTGTTGTCAGTTCTTTAATATAGCACATCATGAGAGACTGTTTAGTTGTTTAGCTTGCTAAATGAAAATGTGGATCTCCCATGTCCTGTTTCAATAAGAACAAGGGAAGTATTGGGGCAGACAGTGGCTACTGCTATAACTGTGTTGATGGGGTCTGATGGACGGACTTGTCAATGGAGAAGGGTCCTACGGAACCACAATCTCTCTTCATCCCTCTTCCCCTCTTCATCCCTCTCCCTCTCTCTTCCCCTCTTCATTTCCCTTCATCCCTCTCTCTTCTCCCTCTTCATCCCTCTCCCTCTCTCTTCCCCTCTCCCTTTCTCTTCATCCCTCCTCCTCCTCCCTCATCCCTCATCCCCTCCTCCTCTCTCCTCATCCCTCTCCCTCCCTCTCTCCATCCCTCTCTCCTCATCCCTCTCCCTCCTCTCTCCTCATCTCTCTCCTCATCCCCTCCCTCCCTCTCTCCTCATCTCTCTCCTCATCCCTCTCCTTCCCTCTCTCCTCATCCCTCTCCCTCCCTCCTCTCTCCTCATCCCTCTCCCTTCATCCCTCTCCCTCCCTCTCTCCTCATCCCTCTCCCTCCATCCCTCTCTTTCTCTGACAGACGAGTAAAAACCAGATCAAGGTGGATCTGGTAGATGAAAACTTCACAGAGCTGCGAGGAGAGATCGCAGGACCACCAGACACGCCGTACGAAGGTGACACACACACACACCTGGTCTCACACACACCTGCTCACTCACACACACACACCTGCTCACTCACACACACACACACACATCAATACAGATCATATATGCACTGTTTTTTCTCCTTTCTAAGGTGGCAGATTTCAACTGGAAATCAAAATCCCAGAAACGTATCCCTTTAACCCTCCCAAGGTAAGAAACACATCCCTTTAACCCTCCCAAGGTAAGAAACACATCCCTTTAATCCTCCTCCCAAGGTAAGAAACACATCCCTTTAACCCTCCCAAGGTAAGAAACACATCCCTTTAATCCTCTCAAGGTAAGAAACACATCCCTTTAATCCTCCCAAGGTAAGAAACACATCCCTTTAACCCTCCCAAGGTAAGAAACACATCCCTTTAATCCTCCCAAGGTAAGAAACACATCCCTTTAACCCTCCCAAGGTAAGAAACACATCCCTTTAAGAGTCACTATGATGGTACACTACTATCTTGTGTTTAACACCCTCTCTCTCCCCAGGTGAGGTTCATCACTAAGATCTGGCACCCCAACATCAGCTCAGTAACAGGAGCCATCTGTCTGGACATCCTCAAAGACCAGTGGTGAGTCACACATAGTTACGCCCCTCCCCTCTCCCTATAACTCCTCCTCTCTCCCTATAACTCCTCCTCTCTCTCCCCTATAACTCCTCCTCTCTCCCTACAATAACCTCCTCTCTCCCTACAACTCCTCCTCTCCTACAACCCCTCCTCTCTCCCTACAACTCCTCCTCTCTCCCTACAACTCCTCCTCTCTCCCTACAACTCCTACAACTCCCCCTACAACTCCTCCCTCTCCCTACAACTCCTCCTCTCTCCCTACAACTCCTCCTCTCTCCCTCCTCTCTCCCTACAACTCCTCCTCTCTCCCTACAACTCCTCTCCCCTACAACTCCTCCTCTCTCCCTACAACCCTCCTCCTCCTCCTCTCCCTACAACTCCACAACTCCTCTCTCCCTACAACCTCCTCTCTCCCTACAACTCCTCCTCTCTCCCTACAACTCCTCCTCCTCTCCCTATAACAACCCCTCCCTCTCCCTACAACCCCCTCTCTCTCCCTACAACCCCTCCTCTCTCCCTACAACCCCTCCTCTCTCCCTACAACTCCTCCTCTCTCCCTACAACCCCTCCTCTCTCCCTACAACCCCTCCTCTCCCTACAACTCCTCCTCTCTCCCTACAACTCCTCCTCTCTCCCTACAACTCCTCCTCTCTCCCTACAACTCCTCCTCTCTCTCCCTACAACTCCTCCTCTCTCCCTACAACTCCTCCTCCCTCTCCCTACAACTCCTCCTCTCTCCCTCACCTACAACTCCTCCTCTCTCCCTACAACCCTCCTCCTCTCTCCTCTCTCCCTACAACCCCTCCTCTCTCCCTACAACCCCTCCCTAAGAAACACTCCCCTCCTCCTCTCTCCCTACAACTCCTCCTCCTCTCTCCCTTGCTCTCTCCCTACAACTCCTCCCTCTCCCTACAACCCTCCCCTCTCCCTACCTCCTCCCCTCCTCCCCAACTCCTCCTCTCTCCCTACAACCTCCTCCCTCTCCCTACAACCCCTCCTCTCTCCCTACAACCTCCTCCCTTTAACTCCTCCTCCTCCCTACCTCCTCCTCTCCTACAACCCCTCTCCTCCCTACAACTCCTCCCTCTCTCCCTATAACCCCTCCTCTCTCCCTACAACTCCTCTCTCTCTCCCTATAACTCCCTCCTCTCCCTACAACTCCTCCTCTCCCTACAACTCCTCCTCTCCCCTACAACTCCTCCCTCTCCCTACAACCCTCCTCTCTCCCTACAACTCCTCCTCTCTCCCCTACAACTCCTCCCTCTCCCTATAACTCCCTACAACTCCTCCTCCCTACCCTCTCCCTACAACTCCTCCCTCTCCCTCCCTATAACTCCTCCTCCCTATAACCCCTCCTCTCTCCCTACAACTCCTCCTCTCCCTACAACTCCTCCTCTCTCCCTACAACTCCTCCTCTCCCTATAACCCTCCTCTCTCCCCTACAACCCTCCTCTCTCCCTACAACTCCTCCTCTCCCTCCCCCTCCTCTCCCTACAACTCCTCCTCTCTCTCCCTACAACTCCTCCTCCCTCTCCCTACAACTCCTCCTCTCTCCCTACAACTCCTCCTCTCTCCCTAACAACTCCTCCTCTCTCCCTACAACCCCTCCTCTCCCTACAACTCCTCTCCCTACAACTCCCTCCTCTCTCCCTACAACTCCTCCTCTCTCCTCCTCTCTCCCCTATAACCTCCTCCTCTCTCCCTACAACTCCTCCTCTCCCTACAACTCCCTCCTCTCTCCCTACAACCCCTCCTCTCTCCCTACCCTCCTCCTCTCTCCCTATAACCCCTCCTCTCTCCCTATAACCCCTCCCTCTCCCTATAACCCCTCCCTCCTCCCTATAACCCCTCCTCTCCCTACAACCCTCTCTCCTCCTCCTCTCCCTACTCCTCATCTAACCTCCTGGCTCCCTCAACTCCCTCTCTCCCCTACAACTCCTCCTCTCTCCCTACAACCCTCTCCCTCCTCCTCTCTCCCTACAACCTCTCCCTACAACCCCTCTCTCCCTACAACTCCTCCTCTCTCCCTACAACTACAACCCCCTCCCTCTCCCTACAACTCCTCCCTCCCTACAACCCCTCCTCTCTCCCTACAACTCCTCCTCTCTCCCCTATAACTCCTCCCTCTCCTCCCTACAACCCCTCCTCTCTCCCTACAACTCCTCCTCTCTCCCTACAACTCCTCCTCTCTCCCTACAACTCCTCCTCTCTCCTATAACCCTCCTCTCTCCCTACAACCTCTCTCCCTAACCTCCTCTCTCCCCTCCTCTCCCTATAACCCCTCCTCTCTCCCTACAACCCCTCCTCTCTCCCTACAACTCCTCCTCTCTCCCTACAACTCCTCCTCTCTCCCTACAACTCCTCCTCTCTCCCTATAACCCCTCCTCTCTCCCTATAACTCCTCCCTCTCTCCCTACAACTCCTCCTCTCTCCCTACAACTCCTCCTCTCTCCCTACAACTCCTCCTCTCTCCCCTCCTCTCTCCCTACAACTCCTCTCTCTCCCCTCCCAACTCCTCTCTCCCTACAACTCCTCCTCTCTCCCTATAACTCCTCCTCTCTCCCTACAACTCCTCCCTCTCCCTATAACCCTCCTCTCTCCCTATAACCCCTCCTCTCTCCCTATAACCCTCCTCTCTCCCTAACCCCTCCTCTCTCCCTATAACCCTCCTCTCTCCCTACAACTCCTCCTCTCTCCCTACAACCCCTCCTCTCTCCCTACAACTCCTCTCTCCCTACAACTCCTCCTCCTCCCTACTCCCCTCCTCCTCCCTATAACTCCTCCTCTCTCCCTATAACCCCTCCTCTCTCCCTACAACTCCTCCTCTCCCTACAACTCCTCCTCTCTCCCTACAACTCCTCCTCTCTATAACCCCTCCTCTCTCCCTATAACCCCTCCTCTCTCCCTATAACCCCCTAACTCCTCTCCCTACAACTCCTCCTCTCCTCTCTCCCTATAACCCCTCCTCTCCCTATAACCCCTCCTCTCTCCCTACAACTCTCTCCCTACAACTCCTCCTCTCTCCCTACAACCCCTCCTCTCTCCCTACAACTCCTCCTCTCTCCCTACAACTCCTCTCTCCCTACAACTCCTCCTCTCTCCCTACAACTCCTCCTCTCTCCCTACAACTCCTCCTCTCTATAACCCCTCCTCTCTCCCTATAACCCCTCCTCTCTCCCTCAACTCCTCCTCTCTCCCTACAACTCCTCCTCTCTCCCTATAACCCCTCCTCTCTCTCCCTACAACCCCTCCTCTCTCCCTATAACTCCTCCTCTCTCCCTATAACCCCTCCTCTCTCCCTATAACCCCTCCTCTCTCCCTATAACCCCTCCTCTCTCCCTACAATAACCCCTCCTCTCTCCCTACAACTCCTCCTCTCTCCCTACAACTCCTCCCTCTCCCTACAACTCCTCCTCCTCCCTACAACTCCTCCTCTCTCCCTACAACTCCTCCTCTCTCCCTACAACTCCTCCTCTCCTCCTCTCTCCCCTATAACCCCTCCTCCCCTCCCTCCTCTCTCCCTACAACTCCTCCTCTCCCTACAACCCCTCCTCTCTCCCTATAACCCTCCTCTCTCCCTACAACCCTCCTCCCTATAACCCCTCCTCTCTCCCTACAACCCCTCCTCTCTCCCTACAACTCCTCCCCTCCCTATAACCCCTCCTCTCTCCCTACAACCCTCCTCTCTCCCTAACCCTCCTCTCTCCCTACAACAACTCCTCCTCTCTCCCTACAACTCCTCTCTCTCCCTCAACTCCTCCTCCTCCCTACAACTCCTCCTCTCTCCCTACAACTCCTCCTCCTCCTCCTCTCTAACTCCTCCTCCCTAACCCCTCTCTCCCTAATCCGTCCCCAGGGCAGCACCTCCTCTCTCCCTACAACTCCTCCTCTCTCCCTACAACTCCTCTCTCCCTATAACCTCTCTCTCCCTACAACTCCTCCTCCCTATAACCCCTCTCTCCCTACAACTCCTCCTCCCTATAACCCCTCTCTCCCTACAACTCCTCCTCTCTCCCTACAACTCCTCCTCTCTCCCTATAACTCCTCCTCTCTCCGTCTCCCAGGGCAGAACCTCCTCTCTCTAACCCCTCCTCTCTCTAACCCCTCCTCTTCCTGTCTCCCAGGGCAGCAGCGATGACTCTGAGGACAGTACTGTTGTCCCTCCAGGCTCTTCTGGCTGCAGCTGAACCAGACGACCCCCAGGATGCAGTAGTGGCCAACCAGGTACCGGTGTGAATCTGTCTGTCTGTGTTCCTCCTCTCCAACCAGGTACCGGTGTGAATCTGTCTGTCAGTGTTCCTCCTCTCCAACCAGGTACCGGTGTGAATCTGTCTGTGTTCCTCCTCTCCAACCAGGTACCGGTGTGAATCTGTCTGTCAGTGTTCCTCCTCTCCAACCAGGTACCGGTGTGAATCTGTCTGTCTGTGTTCCTCCTCTCCAACCAGGTACCGGTGTGAATCTGTCTGTCAGTGTTCCTCCTCTCCAACCAGGTACCGGTGTGAATCTGTCTGTCAGTGTTCCTCCTCTCCAACCAGGTACCGGTGTGAATCTGTCTGTCTGTGTTCCTCCTCTCCAACCAGGTACCGGTGTGAATCTGTCTGTGTTCCTCCTCTCCAACCAGGTACCGGTGTGAATCTGTCTGTCAGTGTTCCTCCTCTCCAACCTACCGGTGTGAATCTGTCTGTCAGTGTTCCTCCTCTCCAACCAGGTACCGGTGTGAATCTGTCTGTCAGTGTTCCTCCTCTCCAACCAGGTACCGGTGTGAATCTGTCTGTCAGTGTTCCTCCTCTCCAACCAGGTACCGGTGTGAATCTGTCTGTCAGTGTTCCTCCTCTCCAACCAGGTACCGGTGTGAATCTGTCTGTCAGTGTTCCTCCTCTCCAACCAGGTACCGGTGTGAATCTGTCTGTCAGTGTTCCTCCTCTCCAACCAGGTACCGGTGTGAATCTGTCTGTCAGTGTTCCTCCTCTCCAACCAGGTACCGGTGTGAATCTGTCTGTCAGTGTTCCTCCTCTCCAACCAGGTACCGGTGTGAATCTGTCTGTGTTCCTCCTCTCCAACCAGGTACCGGTGTGAATCTGTCTGTCTGTGTTCCTCCTCTCCAACCAGGTACCGGTGTGAATCTGTCTGTCAGTGTTCCTCCTCTCCAACCAGGTACCGGTGTGAATCTGTCTGTCAGTGTTCCTCCTCTCCAACCAGGTACCGGTGTGAATCTGTCTGTCTGTGTTCCTCCTCTCCAACCAGGTACCGGTGTGAATCTGTCTGTGTTCCTCCTCTCCAACCAGGTACCGGTGTGAATCTGTCTGTCAGTGTTCCTCCTCTCCAACCAGGTACCGGTGTGAATCTGTCTGTCAGTGTTCCTCCTCTCCAACCAGGTACCGGTGTGAATCTGTCTGTCAGTGTTCCTCCTCTCCAACCAGGTACCGGTGTGAATCTGTCTGTCAGTGTTCCTCCTCTCCAACCAGGTACCGGTGTGAATCTGTCTGTCTGTGTTCCTCCTCTCCAACCAGGTACCGGTGTGAATCTGTCAGTGTTCCTCCTCTCCAACCAGGTACCGGTGTGAATCTGTCTGTGTTCCTCCTCTCCAACCAGGTACCGGTGTGAATCTGTCTGTCAGTGTTCCTCCTCTCCAACCAGGTACCGGTGTGAATCTGTCTGTCAGTGTTCCTCCTCTCCAACCAGGTACCGGTGTGAATCTGTCTGTGTTCCTCCTCTCCAACCAGGTACCGGTGTGAATCTGTCTGTCAGTGTTCCTCCTCTCCAACCAGGTACCGGTGTGAATCTGTCTGTCAGTGTTCCTCCTCTCCAACCAGGTACCGGTGTGAATCTGTCTGTCTGTGTTCCTCCTCTCCAACCAGGTACCGGTGTGAATCTGTCTGTCTGTGTTCCTCCTCTCCAACCAGGTACCGGTGTGAATCTGTCTGTCAGTGTTCCTCCTCTCCAACCAGGTACCGGTGTGAATCTGTCTGTGTGAATCTCCAACCAGGTACCGGTGTGAATCTGTCTGTCAGTGTTCCTCCTCTCCAACCAGGTACCGGTGTGAATCTGTCTGTCTGTGTTCCTCCTCTCCAACCAGGTACCGGTGTGAATCTGTCTGTGTGTTCCTCCTCTCCAACCAGGTACCGGTGTGAATCTGTCTGTCAGTGTTCCTCCTCTCCAACCAGGTACCGGTGTGAATCTGTCTGTCAGTGTTCCTCCTCTCCAACCAGGTACCGGTGTGAATCTGTCTGTCAGTGTTCCTCCTCTCCAACCAGGTACCGGTGTGAATCTGTCTGTCAGTGTTCCTCCTCTCCAACCAGGTACCGGTGTGAATCTGTCTCTCCCAACCAGGTACCGGTGTGAATCTGTCTGTCTGTGTTCCTCCTCTCCAACCAGGTACCGGTGTGAATCTGTCTGTCAGTGTTCCTCCTCTCCAACCAGGTACCGGTGTGAATCTGTCTGTCAGTGTTCCTCCTCTCCAACCAGGTACCGGTGTGAATCTGTCTGTCAGTGTTCCTCCTCTCCAACCAGGTACCGGTGTGAATCTGTCTGTCAGTGTTCCTCCTCTCCAACCAGGTACCGGTGTGAATCTGTCTGTGTTCCTCCTCTCCAACCAGGTACCGGTGTGAATCTGTCTGTCAGTGTTCCTCCTCTCCAACCAGGTACCGGTGTGAATCTGTCTGTCAGTGTTCCTCCTCTCCAACCAGGTACCGGTGTGAATCTGTCTGTCAGTGTTCCTCCTCTCCAACCAGGTACCGGTGTGAATCTGTCTGTCAGTGTTCCTCCTCTCCAACCAGGTACCGGTGTGAATCTGTCTGTCAGTGTTCCTCCTCTCCAACCAGGTACCGGTGTGAATCTGTCTGTGTTCCTCCTCTCCAACCAGGTACCGGTGTGAATCTGTCTG
>NC_088413.1:231161-271161 GCF_034236695.1 Oncorhynchus nerka | reverse complement strand
TCTACCTGCTGTAGTAACCTACTGGGGGTCTAGTCTACCTCCTGTAGTAACCTACTGGGGGTCTAGTCTACCTCCTGTAGTAACCTACTGGGGGTCTAGTCTACCTGCTGTAGTAACCTACTGGAGGTCTAGTCTACCTGCTGTCTACCTCCTGTAGTAACCTACTGGGGGTCTAGTCCACCTCCTGTAGTAACCTACTGGGGGTCTAGTCTACCTGCTGTAGTAACCTACTAGGGGTCTAGTCTACCTGCTGTAGTAACCTACTGGGGGTCTAGTCTACCTGCTGTAGTAACCTACTGGGGGTCTAGTCTACCTGCTGTAGTAACCTACTGGGGGTCTAGTCCACCTCCTGTAGTAACCTACTGGGGGTCTAGTCTACCTGCTGTAGTAACCTACTGGGGGTCTAGTCTACCTCCTGTAGTAACCTACTGGAGGTCTAGTCTACCTGCTGTAGTAACCTACTGGGGGTCTAGTCCACCTCCTGTAGTAACCTACTGGGGGTCTAGTCCAACCCTGTAGTAACCTACTGGGGGTCTAGTCCACCTCCTGTAGTAACCTACTGGGGATCTAGTCTACCTACTGGGGGTCTAGTCTACCTGCTGTAGTAACCTACTGGGGGTCTAGTCTACCTCCTGGGGGTCTAGTCCACCTCCTGTAGTAACCTACTGGGGATCTAGTCTACCTGCTGTAGTAACCTACTGGGGGTGTAGTCTACCTCCTGTAGTAACCTACTGGGGGTCTAGTCTACCTCCTGTAGTAACCTACTGGAGGTCTAGTCCACCTCCTGTAGTAACCTACTGGGGGTCTAGTCTACCTCCTGTAGTAACCTACTGGGGGTCTAGTCTACCTGCTGGGGGTCTAGTCTACCTGCTGTAGTAACCTACTGGGGGTCTAGTCTACCTGCTGTCCACCACCTGTAGTAACCTACTGGGGGTCTAGTCTACCTGCTGTAGTAACCTACTGGGGGTCTAGTCTACCTGCTGGGGGTCTAGTCCACCTCCTGTAGTAACTTCCTGGAGGTCTGGGTTACCTGCTGTAGTAACCTCCTGGAGGTCTGGGTTACCTGCTGTAGTAACCTCCTGGAGGTCTGGGTTACCTCCTGTAGTAACCTCCTGGAGGTCTGGGTTACCTGCTGTCCATCTCCTACTTCCAACCAAGATGCATGAATTGATGAGCAAACGGAAGTATTGGAGAATCGACTCTTGATGGACAGTGGAATGTGTCTTGGTCTGAAGTATAACACAGTATTTTCTGCATAAAAATTAAATGTGAAAACTCATCCTGAAACATCTACATCAAGGCAGAAATAAAAACGCTTTTCTATATAGAAATAAACTTGCAAGGTTGTAAAAGAGAATCGCATTACATTTTAATTTCTGAACCGTTGGAATTTCTGAAGTCCTTTTAAAAAATACTTCCTTTAATTCAAGACAAGCAAGAAGAAACATTGACCGTAAGGCCAGGGGAGAGCAAGCGATCGCAGATCAGCTGGAATCCATCTCCCTGGGAAGGCCAGGGAGAGCAAGCGATCGCAGATCAGCTGGAATCCATCTCCCTGGGAAGGCCAGGGGAGAGCAAGCGATCTCAGATCAGCTGGAATCCATCTCCCTGGGAAGGCCAGGGGAGAGCAAGCGATCTCAGATCAGCTGGTATCTCTAATGTCACTTCTCAGACCAAATGTGTAGAAGATGTTGTAACGTTCAACTAACTTGAAGCCCCCCCCCCCCAGTAATTAATTAAGTAATAATAGTATTTATAATAATAATAGTAATTAACCAACAGACTTAAATCTCAATACAAATTTTAATTTCAAAGTTCTCAATGTTTTGACTGCTAAAAAGATAACGAATGGAAAATAACAAGTCATGTTTGTCTCTTCATCAGTTATCCCCTGCTTGTACATCGCTTTTTCTGAAAAGTGCCCAAATTCCTTCTCTCCTTCCTCCCTTCCCTTCTCTCCTTCCCTCCTCAAACAAGTGTGAGAAAGAACTGTGTGTGTGTTTATCAGACAGCCAAACATACAGTATATATATATGGCTTAAGTACATAATAGCCAAGTTTTAAACTATATAAAATAAACACACTGATGATAGAGAGACAGGGCGATTGAGACAGGAAGGGGGACAGAGAGAGGGGATAGAGAGAGACAGGAAGGAGGGGACAGAGAGAGACTGGAAGGAGTGGACCGAGAGAGACTGGAAGGAGGGGACAGAGAGAGACTGGAAGGAGGGGACAGAGAGAGACTGGAAGGAGGGGAGAGAGAGAGGGGATAGAGAGAAACAGGAAGGAGGAGGAAGGAGAGGGGGATAGAGAGAGACAGGAAGGAGGGGACAGAGAGAGACAGGAAGGAGGGGACAGAGAGAGACAGGAAGGAGGGGACAGAGAGAGACAGGAAGGAGGGGACAGAGAGAGACAGGAAGGAGGGGACAGAGAGAGACAGGAAGGAGGGGACAGAGAGAGACAGGAAGGAGGGGACAGAGAGGGGACAGGAAGGAGGAGGGGACAGAGAGGGACAGGAAGGAGGGGACAGAGAGGGACAGGAAGGAGGGGACAGAGAGGGACAGGAAGGAGGGGACAGAGGAAGGAGGGGACAGAGAGAGGACAGGAAGGAGGGACAGAATTTAATAAGCAACAACTTGTTTTGTCATCAAAACCAGATTAAAACGGTTTGGAAATATTTCTTTTCAAAACAACTGCTCCACAAAAGATAAAGAGCAACGAAAACAATGTTTGAGATTAAGACCCACATACAATGGAGAATCAGATCAGGACTACGAGAGACAGAGAGAGAGAGAGAAAGAGAGAGAGAGACAGAGAGAGTTTCTTTAGGGTCTTGATCTGGGCTGCAGTGGTCTGCTGTTTACCTGAAACAAGAAGAGAGGTCCTTAGAGACCTGCACAGTAAACACACACACCCTATTATTCTATATAGCAACAAAACAATAGACAGTTTAATTTCTTTAGCTGAAATGTGTAGGATCTGTCTCCCCTCACCTCACCAGGTCTAGGATCTGTCTCTCCTCACCAGGTCTAGGATCTGTCTCCCCTCACCAGGTCTAGGATCTGTCTCCCCCTCACCTAGGATCTGTCTCCCTCACCAGGTCTAGGATCTGTCTCCCCTCACCAGGTCTAGGATCTGTCTCCCCTCACCAGGTCTAGGATCTGTCTCTCCTCACCAGGTCTAAGATCTGTCTCCCCTCACCAGGTCTAGGATCTGTCTCCCCTCACCAGGTCTAGGATCTGTCTCCCTCACCAGGTCTAGGATCTGTCTCCCTCACCAGGTCTAGGATCTGTCTCCCTCACCAGGTCAGGATCTGTCTCCCTCACCAGGTCTAGGATCTGTCTCCCTCACCAGGTCTAGGATCTGTCTCCCCTCACCAGGTCTAGGATCTGTCTCCCCTCACCAGGTCTAGGATCTGTCTCCCTCCCTCACCAGGTCTAGGATCTGTCTCCCCTCACCAGGTCTAGGATCTGTCTCTCCTCCCCTCACCAGGTCTAGGATCTGTCTCTCCTCCCCTCACCAGGTCTAGGATCTGTCTCTCCTCCCCTCACCAGGTCTAGGATCTGTCTCCCCTCACCAGGTCTAGGATCTGTCTCCCCTCACCAGGTCTAGGATCTGTCTCCCCTCACCAGGTCTAGGATCTGTCTCCCCTCACCAGGTCTAGGATCTGTCTCTCACCAGGTCTCTGTCCCCTCACCAGGTCTAGGATCTGTCTCCCTCCCCTCACCTCTAGGATCTGTCTCCCCTCACCTCACCAGGTCTAGGATCTGTCTCCCCTCCTCACCAGGTCTAGGATCTGTCTCCCCCTCACCAGGTCTAGGATCTGTCTCCCTCTGTCCCCTCACCAGGTCTAGGATCTGTCTCCTCACCAGGTCTAGGATCTGTCTCACTCACCAGGTCTAGGATCTGTCTCCCCCCTCACCAGGTCTAGGATCTGTCTCCCTCACCAGGTCTAGGATCTGTCTCTCACCTCCCTCACCAGGTCTAGGATCTGTCTCCCCTCACCAGGTCTAGGATCTGTCTAGGATCTGTCTCCCCTCACCAGGTCTAGGATCTGTCTCCCCTCACCAGGTCTAGGATCTGTCTCCCCTCACCAGGTCTAGGATCTGTCTCCCCTCACCAGGTCTAGGATCTGTCTCCCCTCACCAGGTCTAGGATCTGTCTCCCTCCCTCACCAGGTCTAGGATCTGTCTCCCCTCACCAGGTCTAGGATCTGTCTCCCCTCACCAGGTCTAGGATCTGTCTCCCCCCTCACCAGGTCTAGGATCTGTCTCCCTCACCAGGTCTAGGATCTGTCTCCCCTCACCAGGTCTAGGATCTGTCTCTCCCCTCACCAGGTCTAGGATCTGTCTCCCCTCACCAGGTCTAGGATCTGTCTCCTCCTCACCAGGTCTAGGATCTGTCTCTCCTCACCAGGTCTAGGATCTGTCTCCCTCCCCTCACCAGGTCTAGGATCTGTCTCCCTCCCTCACCAGGTCTAGGATCTGTCTCTCCTCCCCTCACCAGGTCTAGGATCTGTCTCCCTCCCCTCACCAGGTCTAGGATCTGTCTCCCTCACCAGGTCTAGGATCTGTCTCCCTCACCAGGTCTAGGATCTGTCTCCCTCACCAGGTCTAGGATCTGTCTAGGATCTCCCCTCACCAGGTCTAGGCCCTCTTCTGCCTTTCTGCCCCTCCTTCCTTCTCAGGTCAGAGGATCTGTCTCCCCTCACCAGGTCTAGGATCTGTCTCCCTCACCAGGTCTAGGATCTGTCTCCTCACCAGGTCTAGGATCTGTCTCCCCTCACCAGGTCTAGGATCTGTCACCAGGTCTAGGATCTGTCTCCCTCACCAGGTCTAGGATCTGTCTGCCCCTCACCAGGTCTAGGATCTGTCTCCTCACCAGGTCTAGGATCTGTCTGAGGTCCTCACCAGGTCTAAATGGATCTGTCTCTCCCAGGGTTTTACCTCTGCAGGTCTAGGATCTGCGTCACAAGCTTTAGGGATCTTGATGGAGTTTGGCTCCCAGGGGAACGGAGTCCTGGGCAGGTGCCGCCCTCTTCCTGCCTTTGCCTGCCCCTCCTTCCTTCTCATTGGCCAGAGGAGGGTGTAAATGGGCGTCCGGGGCTAATATGAGGTTTGGGGATGGTTGACGCACCTGTGGTGAGGTCAGAGGTCACTGTGTCCTCCTGAGAGATAGGATATGAGTTTTAAAAAAATATACAAAATTAGAGGAAGGTTAAATGAACTAATATGAGGTTTCACAGGGTTAAATGAACTAATATGAGGTTTCACAGGGTTAAATGAACTAAATGAGGTTTCACAGGGTTAAATGAACTAATGAGGTTTCACAGGGTTAAATGAACTAATATGAGGTTTCACAGGGTTAAATGAACTAATATGAGGTTTCACAGGGTTAAATGAACTAATGAGGTTTCACAGGGTTAAATGAACTAATATGAGGTTTCACAGGGTTAAATGAACTAATGAGGTTTCACAGGGTTAAATGAACTAATATGAGGTTTCACAGGGTTAAATGAACTAATGAGGTTTCACAGGGTTAAATGAACTAATATGAGGTTTAGGGTTAAATGAACTAATAGAGGTTTCACAGGGTTAAATGAACTAATATGAGGTTTCACAGGGGTTAAATGAACAGGGTTAAATGAACTAATGAGGTTTCACAGGGTTAAATGAACTAATGAGGTTTCACAGGGTTAAATGAACTAATATGAGGTTTCACAGGGTTAAATGAACTAATGAGGTTTCACAGGGTTAAATGAACTAATGAGGTTTCACAGGGTTAAATGAACTAATATGAGGTTTCACAGGGTTAAATGAACTAATATGAGGTTTCACAGGGTTAAATGAACTAATGAACTAATATGAGGTTTCACAGGGTTAAATGAACTAATATGAGGTTTCACAGGGTTAAATGAACAGGGTTAAAATATGAGGTTTCACAGGGTTAAATGAACTAATATGAGGTTTCACAGGGTTAAATGAACTAATATGAGGTTTCACAGGGTTAAATGATGAGGTTTCACAGGGTTAAATGAACTAATGATGAGGTTTCACAGGGTTAAATGAACTATGATGTTAAAGAGGTTTCACAGGGTTAAATGAACTAGGGTTAAATGAACTAATATGAGGTTTCACAGGGTTAAATGAGGTTTCACAGGGTTAAATGAACTAATGAGGTTTCACAGGGTTAAATGAACTAATATGAGGTTTCACAGGGTTAAATGAACTAATATGAGGTTTCACAGGGTTAAATGAACTAATATGAGGTTTCACAGGGTTAAATGAACTAATATGAGGTTTCACAGGGTTAAATGAACTAATATGATGAGGTTTCACAGGGTTAAATGAACTAATATGATGAGGTTTCACAGGGTTAAATGAACTAATGAGGTTTCACAGGGTTAAATGAACTAATATGAGGTTTCACAGGGTTAAATGAACTAATGAGGTTTCACAGGGTTAAATGAACTAATATGAGGTTTCACAGGGTTAAATGAACTAATATGAGGTTTCACAGGGTTAAATGAACTAATATGAGGTTTCACAGGGTTAAATGAACTAATATGAGGTTTCACAGGGTTAAATGAACTAATATGAGGTTTCACAGGGTTAAATGAACTAATATGAGGTTTCACAGGGTTAAATGAACTAATGAGGTTTCACAGGGTTAAATGAACTAATGAGGAGGTTTCACAGGGTTAAATGAACTAATATGAGGAGGTTTCACAATGGGTTAAATGAACTAATATGAGGTTTCACAGGGTTAAATGAACTAATGATGAGGTTTCACAGGGTTAAATGTTGAAAGGGTTAAATGAACTAAAATATGAGGTTTCACAGGGTTAAATGAACTAATGAGGTTTCACAGGGTTAAATGAACTAATATGAGGTTTCACAGGGTTAAATGAACTAATATGAGGTTTCACAGGGTTAAATGAACTAATATGAGGTTTCACAGGGTTAAATGTTAATATGAGGTTTCACAGGTTAAATGAACTAATATGAGGTTTCACAGGGTTAAATAAATGAACTCACAGGGTTAAATATGAGGTTTCACAGGGTTAAATGACTAAATGAGGTTTCACAGGGTTAAATGAACTAATATGAGGTTTCACAGGGTTAAATGAACTAATATGAGGTTTCACAGGGTTAAATGAACTAATATGAGGTTTCACAGGGTTAAATGAACTAATGAGGTTTCACAGGGTTAAATGAACTAATATGAGGAGGTTTCACAGGGTTAAATGAACTAATGAGGTTTCACAGGGTTAAATGAACTAATATGAGGTTTCACAGGGTTAAATGAACTAATATGAGGTTTCACAGGGTTAAATGAACTAATATGAGGTTTCACAGGGTTAAATGAACTAATATGAGGTTTCACAGGGTTAAATGAACTAATATGAGGTTTCACAGGGTTAAATGAACTAATATGAGGTTTCACAGGGTTAAATGAACTAATATGAGGTTTCACAGGGTTAAATGTACTAATATGAGGTTTCACAGGGTTAAATGAACTAATATGAGGTTTCACAGGGTTAAATGAACTAATATGAGGTTTCACAGGGTTAAATGACCTAATATGAGGTTTCACAGGGTTAAATGAACTAATATGAGGTTTCACAGGGTTAAATGAACTAATATGAGGTTTCACAGGGTTAAATGAACTAATGAGGTTTCACAGGGTTAAATGAACTAATATGAGGTTTCACAGGGTTAAATGAACTAATATGAGGTTTCACAGGGTTAAATGAACTAATATGAGGTTTCACAGGGTTAAATGACCTAATATGAGGTTTCACAGGGTTAAATGAACTAATATGAGGTTTCACAGGGTTAAATGTACTAATAAATGACCTAATATGAGGTTTCACAGGGTTAAATGACCTAATATGAGGTTTCACAGGGTTAAATGAACTAATATGACTCACAGGGTTAAATGACCTAATATGAGGTTTCACAGGGTTAAATGAACTAATAGGTTTCACAGGGTTAAATGAAGGTTTCACTAAATGATGAGGTTTCAAGGGTTAAATGAACTAATATGAGGTTTCACAGGGTTAAATGAACTAATATGAGGTTTCACAGGGTTAAATGGAGTATGAGGTTTACAGGTGGTTTCACAGGGTTAAATGTACAGGAGGATATGAGGTTTCACAGGGTTAAATGAACTAATATGAGGTTTCACAGGGTTAAATGACCTAATAGGAGGTTTCACAGGGTTAAATGAACAATATGAGGTTTCACAGGGTTAAATGTACTTATGAGGGTCAGGGTTAAATGAACTAATAGGTTTCACAGGGTTAAATGAACTAATAGGTCTGACTCAGCTATGAGGGTTAAATGTTTATGAGTGGTCACAGGAGTCAGTTTAGGGGGCTGAGTTTCACAGGGTTAAATGAACTAATATGAGGTTTCAGGTTAAATGTACTAATCTGAGGGTTAAATGTTTAGAGGTTTCACAGGGTTAAATGTCCTAATATGAGGTTTCAGGAGGAATCAGGTTAAAATGGCCGAGTTAAATGAACTAATATGAGGGTTAAATGTACTAATATGAGGTCTCACAGGGTTAAATCTTTCCAGGGTTAAATGACCTCCGTCTTGGTGATAACATGAGGTTTCACAGGGTTCATTCTCTATGAGGTTTCACCCGGGTTCTGACGATGAGGTTTACAGGGTTAAATGATCCTAATAGGAGGACAGGGAAGGGGATTGAGGTTTCAACAGGGTTAAATGTCATGAGTTTCACAGGGTTAAATGTCTAGGGTTAAATAATGAGGTGTGTACAGGTGTTAAATGTTTTAGGTTTTACAGGGTTCATGAACTAATTGAGGTTTCACAGGGTTAAAGCCTGAGTTTCACAGGGTTAAATGGAGGCCTTCACAGGGTTAAATGTACTAATAGGTTTCACAGGGTTAAATGCCTGAGGCCTTGGTAATGTACAGGAGAGGCCAGGGTTAAATGTACTAATATGGGTTTCACAGGAGTTAAATGAACTGGCCAGGGTTAAATGAAGGAGGGTTAAATGGAGGCCTGGTTAAATGAACAGGAGGTTTCACAGGGGTACTAATATGAACTGAGGAGGTTTCACAGGTTAAATGGTGAGGCCACAGGGTTAAATGACAGGAATGAAGAACTGAGGCCGCAGGTTAAATGAACTGAGGTTTCGCAGGGTTAGGTGTACTAATATGAGGTTTCACAGGTTAAATGAGGAATATGAGGTTTTACAGGGATGAGGTTTCCTAAATGTTATGAGGACAGAGGTTAAACCTAATATGAGGACATGGGTTAAATCCTCTATGAGGTTTCAGGTTAAATGTACTAATATGAGGTCTGGGTAAAATGAACTAATGGAGGTTTCACAGGGGTTAAAATGTACTAATTGAGGTTTCACAGGTTAAAGAGCTGGGCTCACAGGGTTAAATGAACTAATATGAGGTTTACTGGTGTCTCTATGTAAATACCTGAGGTTTCACAGGGTTAAATGTCACCTGGGCTGAGGAGGGGGTTAAATGTACTAATATGAGGTTTCTCAGGGTTATGTTAAGAGGTGTTCACAGGGTCTAAAACAGGGTTAAATGAACTGGGCTGGGAGTTGGTACTGGTGTAAATCTCTTTTTCAGGTTGTGTTACCTGGTCTTGGTTAAAAACTAAGGTTTCAACAGTTAAAATGCTAATGAGGCTGGGAGTTGGTAAATGAACTAATGAGGAGTCTCTAGGAGGTTAAAGGTGTGGTTACCTGGGCTGGGAGTTGGTACTGAGGTGTCTCTATGTTAAGGTGTTACCTGGTCTGAGGAGGGTTAAATGTTACCTAATCTTGAACAGGAGGCTGGGCTGGGAGGGGTACTGGTGTCTCTATGTTAAGGTGTGTTAGGGGTCTGAAGTAACAGGAGAGCTGGGCTGGGAGTGAGGGTACTGGTGTCTCTATGTTAAGGTGTGGTTACCTGGTCTGGGAGTTTGGTACTGGTGTCTCTATGTTAAGGTGTGTTACCTGGTCTTGGTAACAGGAGAGCTGGGCTGGGAGTAGGGGTCTGAGGGGTCATGTTTAGGGTGTCTCTATGTTAGGAGGTGTCTGAGGGGTTACCTGGTCTTGGTAACAGGAGAGCTGGGCTGGGAGGTTGGTGATGTTAAGGGTGTCTTACCTGGCCTGGGGTCAGTACAGGTGTCTGGGACTAAGGGGTTACCTGGGATTGGTCAACAGGAAGAGTTTAGGGGTACTGGTGTCTATGTTAAGGTGTGTGTTACCTGGTCTTGGTAACAGGTCAGCTGGGCTGGGAGGGGTACTGAGGGGTCCTATGTTAAGGTGTGGTTACCTGGGCTGGGAGTTGGGTACAGGTGTCTCTATGTTAAGGTGTTACCTGGTCTTTACAGGAGAGCTGGGCTGGGAGATTAGGGTACTGGTGTCTCTATGTTAATGCAGGTGGCCTAGTTACCTGGGCTGGGAGTTCATCACTCAGGTGTCTCTATGTTAAGGTGTGTTACCTGGTCTTGGTAACAGGAGAGCTGGGCTGGGAGTTGGTACTGGTGTCTCTATGTTAAGGTGTGTTACCTGGTCTTGGTAACAGGAGAGCTGGGCTGGGAGTTGGTACTGGTGTCTCTATGTTAAGGTCTTGGTTACCTGGGCTGGGAGTTGGTACTGGTGTCTCTATGTTAAGGTGTGGTTACCTGGTCTTGGTAACAGGAGAGCTGGGCTGGGAGTGGTACTGGTGTCTCTATGTTAAGGTGTGGTTACCTGGGCTGGGAGTTGGTACAGGTGTCTCTATGTTAAGGTGTGGTTACCTGGGCTGGTAACAGGAGAGCTGGTGTCTCTATGTTAAGGTGTAAGGTGTTACCTGTCTTGGTAACAGGAGAGCTGGGCTGGGAGTTGGTACAGGTGTCTCTATGTTAAGGTGTGTTACCTGGTCTTGGTAACAGGAGAGCTGGGCTGGGAGTTGGTACTGGTGTCTCTATGTTAAGGTGTGGTTACCTGGTCTTGGTAACAGGAGAGCTGGGCTGGGAGTAAGGGTACTGGTGTCTCTATGTTAAGGTGTTACCTGGGCTGGGAGTTGGTACAGGTGTCTCTATGTTAAGGTGTGTTACCTGGTCTTTAACAGGAGAGCTGGGCCTGGGTACTGGTGTCTCTATGTTAAGGTGGTACCTGGTGTCTCAGGTGGTATGTTAAGGTGTGTTACCTGGGCTGGGAGTTGGTACTGGTGTCTCTATGTTAAGGTGTGTTACCTGGTCTTGGTAACAGGAGAGCTGGGCTGGGAGTTGGTACTGGTGTCTCTATGTTAAGGTGTGGTTACCTGGGCTGGGAGTTGGTACTGGTGTCTCTATGTTAAGGTGTGGTTACCTGGTCTTGGTAACAGGAGAGCTGGGCTGGGAGTGGGTACTGGTGTCTCTATGTTAAGGTGTGTTACCTGGTCTTGGTAACAGGAGAGCTGGGCTGGGAGTTGGTACTGGTGTCTCTATGTTAAGGTGTGTTACCTGGGCTGGGAGTGGTACTGGTGTCTCTAAGGTGTGTTACCTGGTCTTGGTAACAGGAGAGCTGGGCTGGGAGTTGGTACTGGTGTCTATGTTAAGGTGTGTTACCTGGGTGGGAGTTGGTACTGGTGTCTCTATGTTAAGCTGGTCTTGCTGGGCTACCTGGTCTGGGAGTGGGTACTGGTGTCTCTATGTTAAGGTGTGTTACCTGGTCTTGGTAACAGGAGAGCTGGGCTGGGAGTGGGTACTGGTGTCTCTATGTTAAGGTGTGTTACCTGGTCTTGGTAACAGGAGAGCTGGGCTGGGAGTGGGTACTGGTGTCTCTATGTTAAGGTGTGTTACCTGGGTCTAACAGGAGAGCTGGGCTGGGAGTGGGTACTGGTGTCTCTATGTTAAGGTGTGTTACCTGGTCTTGGTAACAGGAGAGCTGGGCTGGGAGTGGGTACAGGTGTCTCTATGTTAAGGTGTGTTACCTGGTCTTGGGAGCTGAGTTGGTACAGGTGTCATGTTCTATGTTAAGGGTGTTACCTGGTTACCTGGTAACAGGAGAGCTGGGAGTGGGTACTGGTGTCTCTATGTTAAGGTGTGTTACCTAGTCTTGGTAACAGGAGAGCTGGGCTGGGAGTGGGTACTGGTGTCTCTATGTTAAGGTGTGTTACCTGGGCTGGGAGTTGGTACAGGTGTCTCTATGTTAAGGTGTGTTACCTGGTCTTGGTAACAGGAGAGCTGGGCTGGGAGTGGGTACTGGTGTTGCTGTCTGAGCCGGTGGTCTTGTTGCTGTAGACTCTCCTACCTGGCACCGTCAGAGTCTTATTCACTGTAGACAAGACAGGAGATGGCTTTGGCTGGAGAGAGAGGAGGGGAGGAGAGGGGGGAGAGGAGGGAGAGAGAGGGGGAGAGAGGAGGGAGAGAGAGAAGAGGGGGAGAGAGAGAGGAGGGGAGAGAGTGAGAGGAGGGCAGAGAAGAGAGAGAGGGTAGAGAGGGGGCAAAGAGAGAGAGGGGGAGGAGGGGGCAAATAGAGCGGGCAAATAGAGAGAGCGGGCAAATAGAGAGAGGGGAGAGAGAGAGAGAACATGTACAGGTTATTAAGATATAATCTAGATATTATACAGGTACTATAACAGGTACTATAACAGGTATTATAACAGGTACAGATATTATAACAGGTATTATAACAGGTACTATAACAGGTATTATAACAGGTAATATAACAGGTACTATAACAGGTACAGATATTATAACAGGTATTATAACAGGTACTATAACAGGTACTATAACAGGTACAGATATTATAACAGGTACTATAACAGGTACTATAACAGGTACTATAACAGGTATTATAACAGGTACAGATATTATAACAGGTATTATAACAGGTACTATAACAGGTACTATAACAGGTACTATAACAGGTACTATAACAGGTATTATAACAGGTACTATAACAGGTATTATAACAGGTATTATAACAGGTACTATAACAGGTATTATAACAGGTACTATAACAGGTACTATAACAGGTACTATAACAGGTATTATAACAGGTACAGATATTATAACAGGTACTATAACAGGTACTATAACAGGTACTATAACAGGTATTATAACAGGTACAGATATTATAACAGGTATTATAACAGGTACTATAACAGGTACTATAACAGGTACTATAACAGGTATTATAACAGGTACTATAACAGGTACTATAACAGGTATTATAACAGGTATTATAACAGGTATTATAACAGGTACTATAACAGGTATTATAACAGGTACTATACAGGTATTATAACAGGTACTATAACAGGTATTGTAACAGGTACTATAACAGGTACTATAACAGGTATTATAACAGGTACTATAACAGGTACTATAACAGGTACTATAACAGGTATTATAACAGGTACAGATATTATAACAGGTACTATAACAGGTACTATAACAGGTACTATAACAGGTACAGATATTATAACAGGTATTATAACAGGTACTATAACAGGTACTATAACAGGTACTATAACAGGTATTATAACAGGTATTATAACAGGTACTATAACAGGTACTATAACAGGTATTATAACAGGTATTATAACAGGTACTATAACAGGTATTATAACAGGTACTATACAGGTATTATAACAGGTACTATAACAGGTATTATAACAGGTACTATAACAGGTATTATAACAGGTACTATAACAGGTACTATAACAGGTATTATAACAGGTACTATAACAGGTACTATAACAGGTATTATAACAGGTACAGGTATTATAACAGGTATTATAACAGGTACTATAACAGGTACTATAACAGGTATTATAACAGGTACAGGTATTATAACAGGTATTATAACAGGTACTATAACAGGTACTATAACAGGTATTATAACAGGTACTATAACAGGTATTATAACAGGTAATATAACAGGTACTATAACAGGTACTATAACAGGTATTATAACAGGTATTATAACAGGTACTATAACAGGTATTATAACAGGTACAGATATTATAACAGGTATTATAACAGGTATTATAACAGGTACTATAACAGGTACTATAACAGGTAATATAACAGGTATTATAACAGGTACTATAACAGGTATTATAACAGGTATTATAACAGGTACTATAACAGGTACTATAACAGGTATTATAACAGGTACAGATATTATAACAGGTATTATAACAGGTATTATAACAGGTATTATAACAGGTATTATAACAGGTACAGGTATTATAACAGGTAATATAACAGGTATTATAACAGGTACTATAACAGGTATTATAACAGGTATTATAACAGGTACTATAACAGGTATTATAACAGGTACTATAACAGGTATTATAACAGGTACAGATATTATAACAGGTACTATAACAGGTAATATAACAGGTATTATAACAGGTAATATAACAGGTACTATAACAGGTATTATAACAGGTACTATAACAGGTACTATAACAGGTATTATAACAGGTATTATAACAGGTACTATAACAGGTATTATAACAGGTAATATAACAGGTATTATAACAGGTATTATAACAGGTATTATAACAGGTATTATAACAGGTACTATAACAGGTATTATAACAGGTAATATAACAGGTATTATAACAGGTAATATAACAGGTATTATAACAGGTACTATAACAGGTACTATAACAGGTACTATAACAGGTATTATAACAGGTATTATAACAGGTATTATAACAGGTACTATAACAGGTATTATAACAGGTACTATAACAGGTA
This sequence comes from Oncorhynchus nerka, assembly GCF_034236695.1. Taxonomy (NCBI): domain Eukaryota; kingdom Metazoa; phylum Chordata; class Actinopteri; order Salmoniformes; family Salmonidae; genus Oncorhynchus; species Oncorhynchus nerka. The sequence continues at coordinate 256,435 of NC_088413.1, read as the reverse complement.
TTATAACAGGTACTATAACAGGTACTATAACAGGTACAGGTATTATAACAGGTACTATAACAGGTATTATAACAGGTATTATAACAGGTACTATAACAGGTACTATAACAGGTACAGGTACTATAACAGGTACTATAACAGGTACTATAACAGGTATTATAACAGGTATTATAACAGGTACTATAACAGGTACTATAACAGGTATTATAACAGGTACTATAACAGGTACTATAACAGGTATTATAACAGGTACTATAACAGGTACTATAACAGGTACTATAACAGGTATTATAACAGGTACTATAACAGGTACTATAACAGGTATTATAACAGGTATTATAACAGGTACTATAACAGGTACTATAACAGGTATTATAACAGGTATTATAACAGGTACTATAACAGGTACTATAACAGGTACTATAACAGGTATTATAACAGGTACTATAACAGGTAACAGGTATTATAACAGGTTATAACAGGTACTATAACAGGTACTATAACAGGTATTATAACAGGTATTATAACAGGTACTATAACAGGTACTATAACAGGTATTATAACAGGTATTATAACAGGTACTATAACAGGTACTATAACAGGTATTATAACAGGTATTATAACAGGTACTATAACAGGTATTATAACAGGTACTATAACAGGTACTATAACAGGTATTATAACAGGTACTATAACAGGTACTATAACAGGTACTATAACAGGTATTATAACAGGTACTATAACAGGTATTATAACAGGTAATATAACAGGTATTATAACAGGTACTATAACAGGTATTATAACAGGTACTATAACAGGTATTATAACAGGTATTATAACAGGTATTATAACAGGTACTATAACAGGTATTATAACAGGTAATATAACAGGTACTATAACAGGTACTATAACAGGTATTATAACAGGTATTATAACAGGTACTATAACAGGTATTATAACAGGTACAGGTACTATAACAGGTATTATAACAGGTAATATAACAGGTATTATAACAGGTAATATAACAGGTAATATAACAGGTATTATAACAGGTACTATAACAGGTATTATAACAGGTATTATAACAGGTATTATAACAGGTATTATAACAGGTATTATAACAGGTATTATAACAGGTATTATAACAGGTATTATAACAGGTATTATAACAGGTACTATAACAGGTATTATAACAGGTACTATAACAGGTATTATAACAGGTACTATAACAGGTACTATAACAGGTACTATAACAGGTATTATAACAGGTATTATAACAGGTACTATAACAGGTACTATAACAGGTATTATAACAGGTATTATAACAGGTACTATAACAGGTATTATAACAGGTACTATAACAGGTATTATAACAGGTATTATAACAGGTACTATAACAGGTATTATAACAGGTATTATAACAGGTACTATAACAGGTACTATAACAGGTATTATAACAGGTACTATAACAGGTACTATAACAGGTATTATAACAGGTACTATAACAGGTATTATAACAGGTATTATAACAGGTACAGGTATTATAACAGGTATTATAACAGGTACTATAACAGGTACTATAACAGGTATTATAACAGGTACTATAACAGGTATTATAACAGGTACTATAACAGGTATTATAACAGGTACTATAACAGGTACTATAACAGGTATTATAACAGGTATTATAACAGGTATTATAACAGGTACTATAACAGGTATTATAACAGGTATTATAACAGGTATTATAACAGGTACAGGTATTATAACAGGTACTATAACAGGTATTATAACAGGTACTATAACAGGTATTATAACAGGTACTATAACAGGTATTATAACAGGTATTATAACAGGTAGTATAACAGGTACTATAACAGGTATTATAACAGGTATTATAACAGGTATTATAACAGGTATTATAACAGGTACTATAACAGGTATTATAACAGGTACAGATATTATAACAGGTATTATAACAGGTAATATAACAGGTACTATAACAGGTAATATAACAGGTATTATAACAGGTACTATAACAGGTATTATAACAGGTAATATAACAGGTACTATAACAGGTATTATAACAGGTACTATAACAGGTAATATAACAGGTACTATAACAGGTATTATAACAGGTATTATAACAGGTATTATAACAGGTATTATAACAGGTATTATAACAGGTATTATAACAGGTAATATAACAGGTACAGATATTATAACAGGTACTATAACAGGTATTATAACAGGTACTATAACAGGTATTATAACAGGTACTATAACAGGTATTATAACAGGTACTATAACAGGTATTATAACAGGTATTATAACAGGTACAGATATTATAACAGGTATTATAACAGGTAATATAACAGGTATTATAACAGGTACTATAACAGGTATTATAACAGGTAATATAACAGGTACTATAACAGGTATTATAACAGGTACAGGTATTATAACAGGTATTATAACAGGTACTATAACAGGTATTATAACAGGTACTATAATATAACAGGTACTATAACAGGTACTATAACAGGTATTATAACAGGTAATATAACAGGTACTATAACAGGTATTATAACAGGTACTATAACAGGTACTATAACAGGTATTATAACAGGTATTATAACAGGTACTATAACAGGTATTATAACAGGTATTATAACAGGTACTATAATATAACAGGTACTATAACAGGTACTATAACAGGTACTATAACAGGTACTATAATATAACAGGTACTATAACAGGTACTATAACAGGTATTATAACAGGTACAGGTATTATAACAGGTATTATAACAGGTATTATAACAGGTACTATAATATAACAGGTACTATAACAGGTACTATAACAGGTACTATAACAGGTATTATAACAGGTAATATAACAGGTACTATAACAGGTATTATAACAGGTACTATAACAGGTACTATAACAGGTACTATAACAGGTACTATAACAGGTACTATAACAGGTATTATAACAGGTATTATAACAGGTACAGGTACTATAACAGGTATTATAACAGGTACTATAACAGGTATTATAACAGGTATTATAACAGGTACTATAACAGGTACTATAACAGGTAATATAACAGGTACTATAACAGGTACTATAACAGGTATTATAACAGGTACTATAACAGGTATTATAACAGGTACTATAATATAACAGGTACTATAACAGGTACTATAACAGGTACTATAACAGGTATTATAACAGGTATTATAACAGGTACTATAACAGGTATTATAACAGGTACTATAATATAACAGGTACTATAACAGGTACTATAACAGGTACTATAACAGGTACTATAACAGGTACTATAATATAACAGGTACTATAACAGGTACTATAACAGGTACTATAACAGGTATTATAACAGGTACAGGTATTATAACAGGTATTATAACAGGTACTATAACAGGTATTATAACAGGTACTATAATATAACAGGTACTATAACAGGTACTATAACAGGTACTATAACAGGTATTATAACAGGTAATATAACAGGTATTATAACAGGTACTATAACAGGTACTATAACAGGTATTATAACAGGTAATATAACAGGTACTATAACAGGTATTATAACAGGTATTATAACAGGTATTATAACAGGTACTATAACAGGTACTATAACAGGTATTATAACAGGTATTATAACAGGTACTATAACAGGTATTATAACAGGTACTATAATATAACAGGTACTATAACAGGTACTATAACAGGTATTATAACAGGTACTATAACAGGTACTATAACAGGTACTATAACAGGTATTATAACAGGTATTATAACAGGTATTATAACAGGTACTATAACAGGTATTATAACAGGTACTATAACAGGTACTATAACAGGTATTATAACAGGTATTATAACAGGTACTATAACAGGTACTATAACAGGTATTATAACAGGTATTATAACAGGTATTATAACAGGTACTATAACAGGTACTATAACAGGTATTATAACAGGTACAGGTACTATAACAGGTATTATAACAGGTAATATAACAGGTATTATAACAGGTACTATAACAGGTACTATAACAGGTATTATAACAGGTATTATAACAGGTATTATAACAGGTACTATAACAGGTACTATAACAGGTATTATAACAGGTATTATAACAGGTACTATAACAGGTACTATAACAGGTACTATAACAGGTATTATAACAGGTATTATAACAGGTATTATAACAGGTACTATAACAGGTACTATAACAGGTATTATAACAGGTACTATAACAGGTACTATAACAGGTATTATAACAGGTAATATAACAGGTATTATAACAGGTAATATAACAGGTATTATAACAGGTAATATAACAGGTAATATAACAGGTACTATAACAGGTATTATAACAGGTAATATAACAGGTACTATAACAGGTATTATAACAGGTACAGGTATTATAACAGGTATTATAACAGGTATTATAACAGGTACAGGTATTATAACAGGTATTATAACAGGTATTATAACAGGTACTATAACAGGTACAGGTATTATAACAGGTATTATAACAGGTAATATAACAGGTATTATAACAGGTATTATAACAGGTATTATAACAGGTATTATAACAGGTACTATAACAGGTACTATAACAGGTATTATAACAGGTACTATAACAGGTACTATAACAGGTATTATAACAGGTACTATAACAGGTATTATAACAGGTACTATAACAGGTATTATAACAGGTATTATAACAGGTATTATAACAGGTAATATAACAGGTATTATAACAGGTACAGGTATTATAACAGGTAATATAACAGGTATTATAACAGGTACAGGTATTATAACAGGTATTATAACAGGTAATATAACAGGTACTATAACAGGTACAGGTATTATAACAGGTACAGGTATTATAACAGGTACTATAACAGGTACTATAACAGGTAATATAACAGGTACTATAACAGGTAATATAACAGGTACTATAACAGGTACTATAACAGGTACTATAACAGGTACAGGTATTATAACAGGTACAGGTATTATAACAGGTACTATAACAGGTACTATAACAGGTACTATAACAGGTATTATAACAGGTACTATAACAGGTACTATAACAGGTACTATAACAGGTATTATAACAGGTACTATAACAGGTACTATAACAGGTACTATAACATGTATTATAACAGGTACTATAACAGGTACTATAACAGGTATTATAACAGGTATTATAACAGGTACTATAACAGGTACTATAACAGGTAATATAACAGGTATTATAACAGGTATTATAACAGGTAATATAACAGGTAATATAACAGGTATTATAACAGGTAATATAACAGGTACTATAACAGGTATTATAACAGGTACTATAACAGGTATTATAACAGGTACTATACAGGTATTATAACAGGTATTATAACAGGTAATATAACAGGTACTATACAGGTATTATAACAGGTACTATAACAGGTATTATAACAGGTATTATAACAGGTACTATAACAGGTACTATAACAGGTAATATAACAGGTATTATAACAGGTATTATAACAGGTACTATAACAGGTATTATAACAGGTATTATAACAGGTATTATAACAGGTATTATAACAGGTACTATAACAGGTATTATAACAGGTACTATAACAGGTATTATAACAGGTACTATAACAGGTATTATAACAGGTACTATAACAGGTATTATAACAGGTACAGGTATTATAACAGGTATTATAACAGGTATTATAACAGGTACTATAACAGGTACTATAACAGGTATTATAACAGGTATTATAACAGGTAATATAACAGGTAATATAACAGGTATTATAACAGGTATTATAACAGGTACTATAACAGGTATTATAACAGGTATTATAACAGGTACTATAACAGGTATTATAACAGGTATTATAACAGGTAATATAACAGGTATTATAACAGGTACTATAACAGGTATTATAACAGGTACAGGTAATATAACAGGTACTATACAGGTGAGGTCCTTACCTTTCCCGTCAGCAGCACCGTTCTGGCCTCTGATGATAAATACTCCTTATCATTGATCAGGTCCTGGAAGGGAGACAACTTTATTAAATACTGCTTATCATTGATCAGGTCCTGGAAGGGAGACAACTTTATTAAATACTGCTTATCATTGATCAGGTCCTGGAAGGGAGACAACTTTATTAAATACTGCTTATCATTGATCAGGTCCTGGAAGGGAGACAACTTTATTAAATACTGCTTATCATTGATCAGGTCCTGGAAGGAGACATTAAATACTGCTTATCATTGATCAGGTCCTGGAAGGAGACATTAAATACTGCTTATCATTGATCAGGTCCTGGAAGGAGACATTAAATACTGCTTATCATTGATCAGTTCCTGGAAGGGAGACAACTTTATTAAATAATGCTTATCATTGATCAGGTCCTGGAAGGGAGACAACTTTATTAAATAATGCTTATCATTGATCAGGTCCTGGAAGGGAGACAACTTTATTAAATGCTGCTTATCATTGATCAGGTCCTGGAAGGAGACAACTTTATTAAATACTGCTTATCATTGATCAGGTCCTGGAAGGGAGACAACTTTATTAAATACTGCTTATCATTGATCAGGTCCTGGAAGGAGACAACTTTATTAAATACTGCTTATCATTGATCAGGTCCTGGAAGGGAGACAACTTATTAAATACTGCTTATCATTGATCAGGTCCTGGAAGGGAGACAACTTTATTAAATACTCCTTATCATTGATCAGGTCCTGGAAGGAGACAACTTATTAAATACTGCTTATCATTGATCAGGTCCTGGAAGGAGACAACTTTATTAAATACTCCTTATCATTGATCAGGAGACAACTTTATTAAATACTGCTTATCATTGATCAGGTCCTGGAAGGAGACAACTATTAAATACTGCTTATCATTGATCAGGTCCTGGAAGGAGACAACTTTATTAAATACTGCTTATCATTGATCAGGTCCTGGAAGGAGGTTTATTAAATACTGCTTATCATTGATCAGGTCCTGGAAGGAGACATTAAATACTGCTTATCATTGATCAGGTCCTGGAAGGAGACATTAAATACTGCTTATCATTGATCAGGTCCTGGAAGGAGACAACTTTATTAAATACTGCTTATCATTGATCAGGTCCTGGAAGGAGACAACTTTATTAAATACTGCTTATCATTGATCAGGTCCTGGAAGGGAGACAACTTTATTAAATACTCCTTATCATTGATCAGGTCCTGGAAGGAGACAACTTTATTAAATACTGCTTATCATTGATCAGGTCCTGGAAGGGAGACAACTTTATTAAATACTGCTTATCATTGATCAGGTCCTGGAAGGGAGACAACTTTATTAAATACTCCTTATCATTGATCAGGTCCTGGAAGGGAGACAACTTTATTAAATACTGCTTATCATTGATCAGGTCCTGGAAGGAGACAACTTTATTAAATACTGCTTATCATTGATCAGGTCCTGGAAGGAGACAACTTTATTAAATACTGCTTATCATTGATCAGGTCCTGGAAGGAGACATTAAATACTGCTTATCATTGATCAGGTCCTGGAAGGAGACATTAAATACTGCTTATCATTGATCAGGTCCTGGAAGGGAGACAACTTTATTAAATACTGCTTATCATTGATCAGGTCCTGGAAGGAGACAACTTTATTAAATACTGCTTATCATTGATCAGGTCCTGGAAGGAGACAACTTTATTAAATACTGCTTATCATTGATCAGGTCCTGGAAGGAGACATTAAATACTGCTTATCATTGATCAGGTCCTGGAAGGAGACAACTTTATTAAATACTGCTTATCATTGATCAGGTCCTGGAAGGGAGACAACTTTATTAAATACTGCTTATCATTGATCAGGTCCTGGAAGGAGACAACTTTATTAAATACTGCTTATCATTGATCAGGTCCTGGAAGGAGACATTAAATACTGCTTATCATTGATCAGGTCCTGGAAGGAGACAACTTTATTAAATACTGCTTATCACTGATCAGGTCCTGGAAGGAGACATTAAATACTGCTTATCATTGATCAGGTCCTGGAAGGGAGACAACTTTATTAAATACTGCTTATCATTGATCAGGTCCTGGAAGGGAGACAACTTTATTAAATACTGCTTATCATTGATCAGGTCCTGGAAGGAGACAACTTTATTAAATACTGCTTATCATTGATCAGGTCCTGGAAGGAGACAACTTTATTAAATACTGCTTATCATTGATCAGGTCCTGGAAGGAGACAACTTTATTAAATACTGCTTATCATTGATCAGGTCCTGGAAGGGAGACAACTTTATTAAATACTGCTTATCATTGATCAGGTCCTGGAAGGGAGACAACTTTATTAAATACTGCTTATCATTGATCAGGTCCTGGAAGGGAGACAACTTTATTAAATACTGCTTATCATTGATCAGGTCCTGGAAGGGAGACAACTTTATTAAATACTGCTTATCATTGATCAGGTCCTGGAAGGAGACAACTTTATTAAATACTGCTTATCATTGATCAGGTCCTGGAAGGAGACAACTTTATTAAATACTGCTTATCATTGATCAGGTCCTGGAAGGAGACAACTTTATTAAATACTGCTTATCATTGATCAGGTCCTGGAAGGGATACAACTTTATTAAATACTGCTTATCATTGATCAGGTCCTGGAAGGGAGACAACTTTATTAAATACTGCTTATCATTGATCAGGTCCTGGAAGGGAGACAACTTTATTAAATACTGCTTATCATTGATCAGGTCCTGGAAGGAGACAACTTTATTAAATACTGCTTATCATCGATCAGGTCCTGGAAGGGAGACAACTTTATTAAATACTGCTTATCATTGATCAGGTCCTGGAAGGAGACAACTTTATTAAATACTGCTTATCATTGATCAGGTCCTGGAAGGGAGACAACTTTATTAAATACTGCTTATCATTGATCAGGTCCTGGAAGGAGACAACTTTATTAAATACTGCTTATCATTGATCAGGTCCTGGAAGGAGACAACTTTATTAAATACTGCTTATCATTGATCAGGTCCTGGAAGGGAGACAACTTTATTAAATACTGCTTATCATTGATCAGGTCCTGGAAGGGAGACAACTTATTTACGCAAACTTTGTGTGTGTGTATGTATATGTGTGTGTGTGTGGTGTGTGTGTATGGTGTGTGTGTGTGTGTGTATGGTGTATATGTATGACGTGTGTGATGTGATGTGTATGTGGTGTGTGTGTATGTGTATGTGTGTGTGTGTGTGTGTGTGTGTGTGTGTGTGTGTGTGTATGGTGTGTGATGTGTGTTTATGGTGTGTGTGTGTGGTGTGTGTGTGTGGTGTGTGTTTATGGTGTGTGTGTGTGGTGTGTGTGGTGTGTGTGTATGGTGTGTGTGTATGTGTATGGTGTGTGTGTGTGTATGGTGTATATGTATGACGTGTATGATGTGATGTGTATGTGGTGTGTGTGTGTGTGTGTGTACCTTGTCAGGAGGAGTGTAGAACTTGGATGGCAGGACGGGGTCTTTAGGAGACTCCAGATGACAGGCGGTCGACTTGTTCACGATCACGAACAACGCCACGTCACACACGATGTACAGCTTCTGTAACCACGACAACGCACAACACGTCAACAACACGCCAGTTTATCCAGAATCGATTAAGTTGACTGTTGGTAAGATCAATAAATCAATCAATGGAGAGAGAGAGAGAGAGGGGGGGGGGGGGGGATAGTCAGTTAACGTACTGGCTGAATGGGTCTATAGTCAGTTAACATACTGGCCGAATGGGTCTATAGTCAGTTAACATACTGAATGGGTCTATAGTCAGTTAACATACTGGCTGAATGGGTCTATAGTCAGTTAACGTACTGGCTGAATGGGTCTATAGTCAGTTAACATACTGGCTGAATGGGTCTATAGTCAGTTAACATACTGGCTGAATGGGTCTATAGTCAGTTAACGTACTGGCTGAATGGGTCTACAGTCAGTTAACATACTGGCTGAATGGGTCTATAGTCAGTTAACATACTGGCTGAATGGGTCTATAGTCAGTTAACATACTGGCTGAATGGGTCTATAGTCAGTTAACATACTGGCTGAATGGGTCTATAGTCAGTTAACATACTGGCTGAATGGGTCTATAGTCAACATACTGGCTGAATGGGTCTATAGTCAGTTAACGTACTGGCTGAATGGGTCTATGGTCTATAGTCAGTTAACATACTGGCTGAATGGGTCTATAGTCAGTTAACATACTGGCTGAATGGGTCTATAGTCAGTTAACATACTGGCTGAATGGGTCTATAGTCAGTTAACATACTGGCTGAATGGGTCTATAGTCAGTTAACATACTGGCTGAATGGGTCTATAGTCAGTTAACATACTGGCTGAATGGGTCTATAGTCAGTTAACATACTGGCTGAATGGGTCTATAGTCAGTTAACATACTGGCTGAATGGGTCTATAGTCAGTTAACATACTGGCTGAATGGGTCTATAGTCAGTTAACATACTGGCTGAATGGGTCTATAGTCAGTTAACATACTGGCTGAATGGGTCTATAGTCAGTTAACATACTGGCTGAATGGGTCTATAGTCAGTTAACATACTGGCTGAATGGGTCTATAGTCAGTTAACATACTGGCTGAATGGGTCTATAGTCAGTTAACATACTGGCCGAATGGGTCTATGGTCTATAGTCAGTTAACATACTGGCTGAATGGGTCTATAGTCAGTTAACATACTGGCTGAATGGGTCTATAGTCAGTTAACATACTGGCTGAATGGGTCTATAGTCAGTTAACATAATGGCTGAATGGGTCTATAGTCAGTTAACATACTGGCCGAATGGGTCTATGGTCTATAGTCAGTTAACATACTGGCTGAATGGGTCTATAGTCAGTTAACATACTGGCTGAATGGGTCTATAGTCAGTTAACATACTGGCTGAATGGGTCTATAGTCAGTTAACATAATGGCTGAATGGGTCTATAGTCAGTTAACATACTGGCTGAATGGGTCTATAGTCAGTTAACATACTGGCTGAATGGGTCTATAGTCAGTTAACGTACTGGCCGAATGGGTCTATAGTCAGTTAACATACTGGCTGAATGGGTCTATAGTCAGTTAACATACTGGCCGAATGGGTCTATAGTCAGTTAACATACTGGCTGAATGGGTCTACAGTCAGTTAACATACTGGCTGAATGGGTCTATAGTCAGTTAACATACTGGCTGAATGGGTCTACAGTCAGTTAACATACTGGCTGAATGGGTCTATAGTCAGTTAACATACTGGCTGAATGGGTCTACAGTCAGTTAACATACTGGCTGAATGGGTCTATAGTCAGTTAACATACTGGCTGAATGGGTCTATAGTCAGTTAACATACTGGCTGAATGGGTCTATAGTCAGTTAACATACTGGCTGAATGGGTCTATAGTCAGTTAACATACTGGCTGAATGGGTCTATAGTCAGTTAACATACTGGCTGAATGGGTCTATAGTCAGTTAACATACTGGCTGAATGGGTCTATAGTCAGTTAACATACTGGCTGAATGGGTCTATAGTCAGTTAACATACTGGCTGAATGGGTCTATAGTCAGTTAACATACTGGCGAATGGGTCTATAGTCAGTTAACATACTGGCTGAATGGGTCTATAGTCAGTTAACATACTGGCTAAATGGGTCTATAGTCAGTTAACATACTGGCTGAATGGGTCTATAGTCAGTTAACATACTGGCTGAATGGGTCTATAGTCAGTTAACATACTGGCTGAATGGGTCTATAGTCAGTTAACATACTGGCTGAATGGGTCTATAGTCAGTTAACATACTGGCTGAATGGGTCTATAGTCAGTTAACATACTGGCTGAATGGGTCTATAGTCAGTTAACATACTGGCTGAATGGGTCTATAGTCAGTTAACATACTGGCTGAATGGGTCTATAGTCAGTTAACATACTGGCTGAATGGGTCTATAGTCAGTTAACATACTGGCTGAATGGGTCTATAGTCAGTTAACATACTGGCTGAATGGGTCTATAGTCAGTTAACATACTGGCCGAATGGGTCTATAGTCAGTTAACATACTGGCTGAATGGGTCTATAGTCAGTTAACATACTGGCTGAATGGGTCTATAGTCAGTTAACATACTGGCTGAATGGGTCTATAGTCAGTTAACATACTGGCTGAATGGGTCTATAGTCAGTTAACATACTGGCTGAATGGGTCTATAGTCAGTTAACATACTGGCTGAATGGGTCTATAGTCAGTTAACATACTGGCTGAATGGGTCTATAGTCAGTTAACATACTGGCTGAATGGGTCTATAGTCAGTTAACGTACTGGCTGAATGGGTCTATAGTCAGTTAACATACTGGCTGAATGGGTCTATAGTCAGTTAACATACTGTGTGTGTGTGTGTGTGTGTGTGTGTGTGTGTGTGTGTGTGTACCTCGTTAGCCTTCGGGTCGTCAGGACACTGTGTGTGTACCTCGTTAGCCTTCGGGTCGTCAGGACACGGTGTGTGTGTGTGTGTGTGTGTACCTCGTTAGCCTTCGGGTCGTCAGGACACCGTGTGTGTGTGTGTGTGTACCTCGTTGGCCTTCGGGTCCTCAGGACACTGTGTGTGTGTGTGTGTGTGTGTGTGTGTGTACCTCGTTAGCCTTCGGGTCGTCAGGACACCGTGTGTGTGTGTGTGTATCTCGTTGGCCTTCGGGTCGTCAGGACACCGTGTGTGTGTGTGTGTACCTCGTTGGCCTTCGGGTCGTCAGGACACCGTGTGTGTGTGTGTGTACCTCGTTGGCCTTCGGGTCGTCAGGACACCGTGTGTGTGTGTGTGTGAGTGTACCTCGTTGGCCTTCGGGTCATCAGGACACTGTGTGTGTGTGTGTACCTCGTTGGCCTTCGGGTCGTCAGGACACTGTGTGTGTGTGTGTGTGTACCTCGTTGGCCTTCGGGTCGTCAGGACACTGTGTGTGTGTGTGTGTGTGTGTGTGTGTGTACCTCGTTGGCCTTCGGGTCGTCAGGACACTGTGTGTGTGTGTGTACCTCGTTGGCCTTCGGGTCGTCAGGACACTGTGTGTGTGTGTGTACCTCGTTGGCCTTCGGGTCGTCAGGACACTGTGTGTGTGTGTGTACCTCGTTGGCCTTCGGGTCGTCAGGACACTGTGTGTGTGTGTGTGTGTGTACCTCGTTGGCCTTCGGGTCGTCAGGACACTGTGCGTCTTTGGTCTGCTTGATGTTCTCCACCATTTTCCTCAGGAAAGCGTGACTGTTGTTCTCATTCTGGACCATCAACACCTCTAGCATGAACCACAGACACCTACACACACACACACACACACACACACACACACACACACACAACCATCAGAAATACTCTGATTTAGGAGGTTGAGGAGAGATGAAGAGGAGGGGCCATGTACTGTCTGATTGAGGAGAGATGAAGAGGAGAGGCCATGTACTGTCTGATTGAGGAGAGATGAAGAGGGGCCATGTACTGTCTGATGAAGAGGAGAGGCCATGTACTGTCTGATTGAGGAGAGATGAAGAGGAGGGGCCATGTACTGTCTGGTTGAGGAGAGATGAAGAGGAGAGGCCCTGTACTGTCTGATTGAGGAGAGATGAAGAGGAGGGGCCATGTACTGTCTGATTGAGGAGAGATGAAGAGGAGGGGCCATGTACTGTCTGATTGAGGAGAGATGAAGAGGAGAGGCCCTGTACTGTCTGATTGAGGAGAGATGAAGAGGAGAGGCCATGTACTGTCTGATGAAGAGGAGAGGTGATGTACTGTCTGATGAAGAGGAGAGGCCATGTACTGTCTGGTTTAGGAGAGATGAAGAGGAGAGGCCATGTACTGTCTGATTGAGGAGAGATGAAGAGGAGAGGCCATGTACTGTCTGGTTTAGGAGAGATGAAGAGGAGAGGCCATGTACTGTCTGGTTTAGGAGAGATGAAGAGGAGAGGCCATGTACTGTCTGGTTTAGGAGAGATGAAGAGGAGAGGCCATGTACTGTCTGGTTTAGGAGAGATGAAGAGGAGGGGCCATGTACTGTCTGATTGAGGAGAGATGAAGAGGAGAGGCCCTGTACTGTCTGATTGAGGAGAGATGAAGAGGAGAGGCCATGTACTGTCTGATGAAGAGGAGAGGTGATGTACTGTCTGATGAAGAGGAGAGGCCATGTACTGTCTGATGAAGAGGAGAGGCCATGTACTGTCTGATTGAGGAGGGATGAAGAGAGAGGTGATGTACTGTCTGATGAAGAGGAGAGGCCGTGTACTGTCTGATTGAGGAGGGATGAAGAGGAGAGGTGATGTACTGTCTGATGAAGAGGAGAGGTGATGTACTGTCTGATGAAGAGGAGAGCCCATGTACTGTCTGATGAAGAGGAGAGGCCATGTACTGTCTGATTGAGGAGAGATGAAGAGGAGAGGCCCTGTACTGTCTTGATTTAGGAGAGATGAAGAGGAGAGGCCATGTACTGTCTGATGAAGAGGAGAGGCCATGTACTGTCTGATTGAGGAGAGATGAAGAGGAGAGGCCCTGTACTGTCTTGATTTAGGAGAGATGAAGAGGAGAGGCCATGTACTGTCTGATTTAGGCCGTGTACTGTCTGATGAAGAGGAGAGGCCATGTACTGTCTGGTTTAGGAGAGATGAAGAGGAGAGGCCATGTACTGTCTGATGAAGAGGAGAGGCCATGTACTGTCTGGTTTAGGAGAGATGAAGAGGAGAGGCCATGTAGTGTCTGATTTAGGAGAGATGAAGAGGAGAGTGTGTGTATATGGTGTGTATGGTGTGTCTGTGTGTGTACACTCACTCCTTCAGGTCTCGGAGCTGTTCAAAGTCCTGAGGCTTGGTGAAGTCTGGGTCATGAGCCAATAGGTGGATCATATAAGGAACCACATACTCTGGTAGGAGAGACATCATCTTATCTATAGAGGGAGAAGAGGAGAGGAGGGGAGAGGGGGAGAGGAGGAGAGGAGGGAGAAGAAGGAGAGAGGGAGGAGGAGAGGAGGAGGAGAGGAGAGAGAGAAGGGAGAGAGAGAGGGGGAGAGAAGGGAGAGAGGAGGGGAGGAGGAGAGAGAGGAGAGGGGAGGAGAGGGAGGAGGAGAGAGGAGGGAGAGGAGGAGGAGGAGAGAGGAGAGAGGAGGAGGAGAGGAGAGAGGAGGGAGGAGGAGGAGAGGAGGGGGGGAGAGGAGGAGAGAAGGAGAGGAGGGAGAGAGGAGGGGAGAGGGAGAGAAGGGAGAGGAGGAGAGGGGGAGAGGGGAGAGGAAGGAGAGGAGGAGAGGAGGGGAGAGAGGGAGAAGGAGAGAGAGAGGGAGAAGGAGAGGGGAGGGAGGAGAAGAGAGGGAGGAGGAGGAGGAGAGCGGAGGAGGAGGAGAGCAGAGGAGGGAGAAGGAGGAGAGTGGAGGAGGGAGAAGGAGAAAGGAGGGGAAGGAGAGAGGAGGGGAGGAGGGAGAGGGAGGAGAGGAGGGGAGGAGGGAGAGGAGGAGAGTGGAGGAGAGGAGGAGAGAGGGAGAGGAGGGAGGAGAAGGAGAGGAGGGAGAAAGGAGGGGAGAGGGAGGGAGAGAGGGAGAGGGGGAGGGGAGAGAGCGGAGAGAGGAGGAGAGCAGAGGAGGGAGAAGGAGGAGAGTGGAGGAGGGAGAGGCAGGAGAGGGGTGTAGGGAAAGGGCGGAGACAGACAGGGAGGAGGACTTAGTAAGATTTCTGTCCTGATGTATTATCAGGGAGACAGACGGTCCTGATGTATTAACAGGGGTTGAGTCGTGTCCTGATGTATTATCAGTGGGGTTGAGTCGTGTCCTGATGTATTATCAGTGGGGTTGAGTCGTGTCCTGATGTATTAACAGTGGGGTTGAGTCGTGGGGTTGAGTCGTGTCTGATATATTAACAGTGGGGTTAGTCGTGTCCTGATGTATTATCAGTGGGGTTAGTCGTGTCCTGATGTATTATCAGTGGGGTTGAGTCGTGTCCTGATGTATTAACAGTGGGGTTGAGTCGTGGGGTTAGTCGTGTCCTGATATATTAACAGTGGGCGTGTCCTGTTGTATTAACAGTGGGGTTGAGTCGTGTCCTGATGTATTATCAGATTTCGTGTCCTGATGTATTAACAGTGGGGTTGAGTCGTGTCCTGATGTATTAACAGTGGGGTTGAGTCGTTGTCGTGTCCTGATATATTAACAGTGGGGTTGAGTCGTGTCCTGATGTATTACAGTGGGGTTTCGTGTCTGATGTATTATCAGTGGGGTTGAGTCGTGTCCTGTTGTATTAACAGTGGGGTTGAGTCGTGTCCTGATGTATTATCAGTGGGGTTGAGTCGTGTCCTGATGTATTAACAGTGGGGTTGAGTCGTGTCCTGATGTATTAACAGTGGGGTTGAGTCGTGTTACAGTCCGGTTCAACAAGAACCCCCTGGCCCACGGTTAGTGAACCGGACTGTAACACGACTCAACCTCACTGTTAATACATCAGGACACGACTCAACCCCACTGTTAATACATCAGGACACGACTCAACCCCACTGTTAATACATCAGGACACGACTCAACCCCACGACTCAACCCCACCGTGGGTCAGGGGGTTGTTGTTACGGTCCGGTTCACTAACCGTGGGCCAGGGGGTTGTTGTTACAGTCCGGTTCACTAACCGTGGGCCAGGGGTTGTTGTTACGGTCCGGTTCACTAACCGTGGGCCAGGGTTGTTGTTACGGTCCGGTTCACTAACCGTGGGCCAGGGGGTTGTTGTTACGGTCCGGTTCACTAACCGTGGGCCAGGGGGTTGTTGTTACGGTCCGGTTCACTAACCGTGGGCCAGGGGGTTGTTATGTTACGGTCCGGTTTACTAACCGTGGGTCAGGGGTTGTTGTTACGGTGGGTCAGGGGTTGTTGTTACGGTCCGGTTCACTAACCGTGGGCCAGGGGGGTTGTTGTTACAGTCCGGTTCACTAACCGTGGGCCAGGGGGTTGTTGTTACGGTCCGGTTCACTAACCGTGGGCCAGGGGGTTGTTGTTACGGTCCGGTTCACTAACCGTGGGCCAGGGGGTTGTTGTTACGGTCCGGTTCACTAACCGTGGGTCAGGGGTTTGTTGTTACGGTCCGGTTCACTAACCGTGGGCCAGGGGGTTGTTGTTACAGTCCGGTTCACTAACCGTGGGCCAGGGGGTTGTTGTTACGGTCCGGTTCACTAACCGTGGGCCAGGGGTTGTTGTTACGGTCGGTTCACTAACCCTGGGTCAGGGGTTGTTGTTACGGTCCGGTTCACTAACCGTGGGCCAGGGGGTTGTTATGTTACGGTCCGGTTCACTAACCGTGGGTCAGGGGGTTGTTGTTACGGTGGGTCAAGGGGTTGTGATTATGGTCCGGTTTACTAACCGTGTGCCAGGGGGTTGTTGTTACGGTCCGGTTCACTAACCGTGGGCCAGAGGGTTGTTGTTACGGTCCGGTTCACTAACCGTGGGCCAGGGGGTTGTTGTTACGGTCCGGTTCACTAACCGTGGGCCAGGGGTTGTTGTTACGGTCCGGTTCACTAACCGTGGGCCAGGGGTTGTTGTTACGGTCCGGTTCACTAACCGTGGGCCAGGGGGAGTGTTGTTACGGTCCGGTTCACTAACAGTGGGTCAGGGGGTTGTTGTTACGGTCCGGTTCACTAACCGTGGGCCAGGGGGTTGTTGTTACGGTCCGGTTCACTAACCGTGGGCCAGGAGGTTGTTATGTTACGGTCCGGTTCACTAACCGTGGGCCAGGGTTGTTACGGTCCGGTTCACTAACCGTGGGCCAGGGGTTGTTGTTACGGTCCGGTTTACTAACCGTGGGCCAGGGGTTGTTGTTACGGTCCGGTTCACTAACCGTGGGCCAGAGGGTTGTTGTTACGGTCGGTTCACTAACCGTGGGCCAGAGGGTTGTTGTTATAACCGGTTCACTAACCGTGGGCCAGGGGTTGTTGTTACGGTCCGGTTCACTAACCGTGGGCCAGGGGGAGTGTTGTTACGGTCCGGTTCACTAACAGTGGGTCAGGGGGGTTGTTACGGTCCGGTTCACTAACCGTGGGCCAGGGGGTTGTTGTTCGGTCCGGTTCACTAACCGTGGGCCAGGAGGTTGTTATGTTACGGTCCGGTTCACTAACCGTGGGCCAGGGGGTTGTTGTTACGGTCCGGTTCACTAACCGTGGGCCAGGGGGTTGTTGTTACGGTCCGGTTTACTAACCGTGGGCCAGGGGGTTGTTGTTACGGTCCGGTTCACTAACCGTGGGCCAGAGGGTTGTTATTACGGTCCGGTTCACTAACCGTGGGCCAGGGGGTTGTTGTTACGGTCCGGTTCACTAACAGTGGGTCAGGGGGTTGTTGTTACGGTCCGGTTCACTAACCGTGGGCCAGGGGGTTGTTGTTACGGTCCGGTTCACTAACCGTGGGCCAGGGGGTTGTTGTTACGGTCCGGTTCACTAACCGTGGGCCAGGGGGTTGATGTGTGGTCATGTTACGGTCCGGTTCACTAACCGTGGGTCAGGGGGTTGTTGTTACGGTCCGGTTCACTAACCGTTTGCCAGGGGGTTGTTGTTACGGTCCGGTTCACTAACCGTGGGTCAGGGGGTTGTTGTTACGGTCCGGTTCACTAACCGTGTGCCAGGGGGTTGTTGTTACGGTCCGGTTCACTAACCGTGGGTCAGGGGGTTGTTGTTACGGTCCGGTTCACTAACCGTGGGCCAGGGGTTGATGTGTGGTCATGTTACAGTCCGGTTCACTAACCGTGGGTCAGGGGTTGTTGTTACGGTCCGGTTCACTAACCGTTTGCCAGGGGTTGTTGTTACGGTCCGGTTCACTAACCGTGGGTCAGGGGTTGTTGTTACGGTCCGGTTCACTAACCGTGGGCCAGGGGGTTGATGTGTGGTCATGTTACGGTCCGGTTCACTAACCGTGGGTCAGGGGGTTGTTGTTACGGTCCGGTTCACTAACCGTTTGCCAGGGGGTTGTTGTTGCGGTCGGTTCACTAACCGTGGGTCAGAGGGTTGTTGTTACGGTCCGGTCCACTAACCGTGGGCCAGGGGGTTGTTGTTACGGTCCGGTTCACTAACCGTGGGCCAGGGGTTGTTGTTACGGTCCGGTTCACTAACCGTGGGCCAGGGGTTGTTGTTACGGTCCGGTTCACTAACCCTGGGTCAGGGGTTGTTGTTACGGTCCGGTTCACTAACCGTGGGCCAGGGGGTTGTTATGTTACGGTCCGGTTCACTAACCGTGGGTCAGGGGGTTGTTGTTACGGTGGGTCAAGGGGTTGTGATTATGGTCCGGTTCACTAACCGTGTGCCAGGGGGTTGTTGTTACGGTCCGGTTCACTAACCGTGGGCCAGAGGGTTGTTGTTACGGTCCGGTTCACTAACCGTGGGCCAGGGGGTTGTTGTTACGGTCCGGTTCACTAACCGTGGGCCAGAGGGTTGTTGTTACGGTCCGGTTCACTAACCGTGGGCCAGGGGGTTGTTGTTACGGTCCGGTTCACTAACCGTGGGCCAGGGGGAGTGTTGTTACGGTCCGGTTCACTAACAGTGGGTCAGGGGGTTGTTGTTACGGTCCGGTTCACTAACCGTGGGCCAGGGGGTTGTTGTTGTTACGGGTCCGGTTCACTAACCGTGGGCCAGGAGGTTGTTATGTTACGGTCCGGTTCACTAACCGTGGGCCAGGGGGTTGTTGTTACGGTCCGGTTCACTAACCGTGGGCCAGGAGGTTGTTATGTTACGGTCCGGTTCACTAACCGTGGGCCAGGGGGTTGTTGTTACGGTCCGGTTCACTAACCGTGGGCCAGGGTTGTTATTACGGTCCGGTTCACTAACCGTGGGCCAGGGTTGTTGTTACGGTCCGGTTCACTAACAGTGGGTCAGGGGGTTGTTGGTCGTTACGGTCGGTTCACTAACCGTGGGTCAGGGTTGTTGTTACGGTCCGGTTCACTAACCGTTTGCCAGGGGTTGTTGTTACGGTCCGGTTCACTAACCGTGGGTCAGGGGGTTGTTGTTACGGTCCGGTTCACTAACCGTGGGCCAGGGGTTGGTCATGTTACGGTCCGGTTCACTAACCGTGGGTCAGGGGGTTGTTGTTACGGTCCGGTTCACTAACCGTTTGCCAGGGGTTGATGTGGTTGTTACGGTCCGGTTCACTAACCGTGGGTCAGGGGTTGTTGTTACGGTCCGGTTCACTAACCGTGTGCCAGGGGGTTGTTGTTACGGTCGGTTCACTAACCGTGGGTCAGGGGTTGTTATTACAGTCCGGTTCACTAACCGTGGGCCAGGGGTTGATGTGTGGTCATGTTACGGTCCGGTTCACTAACCGTGGGTCAGGGGTTGTTGTTACGGTCCGGTTCACTAACCGTTTGCCAGGGTTGTTGTTACGCAGTCCGGTTCACTAACCGTGGGTCAGAGGGTTGTTGTTACGGTCCGGTTCACTAACCGTGGGCCAGGGGTTGGTCATGTTACGGTCGGTTCACTAACCGTGGGTCAGGGGTTGTTGTTACGGTCCGGTTCACTAACCGCGGGGTCAGTGGGTTGTTGTTACGGTCGGTTCACTAACCGTGGGTCAGGGTTGTTGTTACGGTCCGGTCCACTAACCGTGGGCCAGGGGTTGTTGTTACGTCCGGTTCACTAACCGTGGGTCAGGGGGGTTGGTTGTTACGGTCCGGTTCACTAACCGTGTGCCAGTGGGTTGTTGTTACGTCCGGTTCACTAACCGTGGGCCAGGGGTTGTTGTTACGGTCCGGTTCACTAACCGTGGGCCAGGGGTTGTTGTTAATGGGTCTGGTTCACTAACCGTGGGCCAGGGGGTTGTTGTTACGGTCCGGTTCACTAACCGTGCCAGGGGGTTGTTGTTACGGTCCGGTTCACTAACCGTGGGCCAGGGGTTGTTGTTACGGTCCGGTTCACTAACCGTGTGCCAGGGGTTGTTGTTGATGAATTCCGTCTGATACTGATGTTCTTGAGCAGACACTGTCGTGGGCCCTCCTCTCCTTGACCGGGTCTTTGGCGCACAGCGAGAAGACGGCCAGGTACTCTAACGGGGAGGAGCAGCTTGACCAGAGCCAGGTGTAACTTCTGGGCGAAGATCTGACGACCTGGTAACACTCATCCTGCAGGAGACCACAGAACACGTCAACAACAAGGACAGAACACGTCAAGGACAGAACACGTCAAGGACAGAACACGCCAAGGACAGAACACGCCAATCAACAACAAGGACAGAACACTTCAACAACAAGGACAGAACACTTCAACAACAAGGTCAGAACACTTCAACAACAAGGACAGAACACTTCAACAACAAGGTCAGAACACTTCAACAACTTCAAGGACAGAACACTTCAACTTCAACCAGAACAAGGTCACAGAACACTTCAACAACAAGGACAGAACACTTCAACAACAAGGACAGAACACTTCAACAACAAGGACAGAACACTTCAAGGACAGAACACTTCAACAACAAGGACAGAACACTTCAACAACAAGGACAGAACACTTCAAGGACAGAAAACACAGAAACATGTCCTAACAGTCCCACCCATGACAGAAACGTGTCCCTTAAAGTCCCACCCTGACAGAAACATGTCCTAAAGTCCCACCCTGACAGAAACATGTCCTAAAAGTCCCACCCTGACAGAAACATGTCCTAAAGTCCCACCCTGACAGACAGTCTTACAGAAACGTGTCCTAAAAGTCCCACCCTGACAGAAACGTGTCCTAAAGTCCCACCCCGACAGACAGTTTTACAGAAACAGAAACGTGTCCTAAAGTCCCACCCTGACAGAAACGTGTCCTAAAGTCCCACCCTGACAGAAACGTGTCCCTAAAAGTCCCACTCTGACAGACAGTCTTACAGAAACGTGTCCTAAAGTCCCACCCTGACAGGAACGTGTCCTAAAGTCCCACCCTGACAGAAACGTGTCCTAAAGTCCCACCCTGACAGAAACGTGTCCTAAAGTCCCACCCCGACAGACAGTCTTACAGGAACGTGTCCTAAAGTCCCACTCTGACAGAAACATGTCCTAAAGTCCCACCCTGACAGAAACGTGTCCTAAAGTCCCACCCCTGACAGAAACAGTGTCTAAGTCCCACCCTGACAGAAACGTGTCCTAAAGTCCCACCCTGACAGAAACAGTCCTAAAGTACAGAAACGTGTCCTAAAGTCCCACCCTGACAGAAACGTGTCCTAAAGTCCCACCCTGACAGAAACGTGTCCTAAAGTCCCACCCTGACAGGAACATGTCCTAAAAGTCCCACTCCAGACAGTCTTACAGAAACATGTCCTAAAGTCCCACCCTGACAGAAACGTGTCCTAAAGTCCCACCCTGACAGAAACATGTCCTAAAGTCCCACCCTGACAGAAACATGTCCTAAAGTCCCACTCTGACAGAAACATGTCCTAAAGTCCCACCCACAGACAGACCAAAGTCCCACCCTGACAGAAACATGTCCTAAAGTCCCACCCTGACAGAAACATGTCCTAAAGTCCCACCCTGACAGAAACGTGTCCTAAAGTCCCACCCCGACAGACAGTCTTACAGAAACGTCCCAAAGTCCCACCCTTCCCAAAGTCCCACCTGACAGAAACATGTCCTTAAAGTCCCACCCTGACAGAAACGTGTCCTAAAAGTCCCACCTGACAGAAACGTGTCCAAAGTCCCACCCCGACAGACAGCCTTACGTTGGATAACCAGCCCACAGAGCTGGAAACTGTTCCGGTGTGATGATGTCATGGTAAACCGGTTCCTGGGCCAGTTTATGATGGCTCCCTCCTGCTGCCAGACGCAGACGAGACATGTCCGACTTACTGCGGGAGGAAGAGGAGGGAGAGGAGGAAGAGATGTGAGTCATGAGCACACTACTATTTTGTAACCTATCCCCCCAAAACGCAGTTAGCCTGACCGCTAACCTTACCACCTCTAATCCCTAACCATCAACACCTGACCCAGAGGTCTCCCTCTGAGACCAGCATGGTTGACAGCAGTCTGACCTCCATACCTGACTCCTGTTCTGTGAGGTCTCCTCTGAGACCATGACCTCTGACCTCTACATACCTGATCTCCTGTGAGGTCTCCTCTCAGACCAGCATGGCTGACAGCAGTCTGACCCTGACCTCCACATACCTGACCTCCTGAGACCATGACTGTTCTGACCTCACATCTTCTTTCTGTTCTGTGAGGTCTCCCTCTGAGACCAGCATGGGTTGACAGTAGTCTGACCTCTGACCTCACATACCTGATTTTCTTCTGTTCTGTGAGGTCTCCCTCTGAGACCAGCATGGCGGACAGCAGTCGGAGGGTGGAGTTGGCCGACTAGACTGGTTGTTCTTCATACCGAGGAGCCAACGCACCAACAGCTTAATGGCCTGCACCTGGGGAGGAGAGACGGAGAGAGGGAGGACAGAGAAAGGAGAGGAGAGTAACTCAGTTGGTAGAGCACAGTGCTTGGAAATGCCAGGGTTGTAGGTTTGAGTCCGACTGGGGGACCCGTGGTGGGGAAAAGTATTGTGTCAAATGTATGACCTCACTACTGTAAGTCACAAAACATCTGCTGAATGACTCAAATGTAATGTAGAGAGAGGCGGAGGAGAGCGAGGGACAGAAAGCGAGAGGAGGAGAGCGAGGGACAGAGAGAGAGAGAGGAGAGCGAGGGACAGAGAGAGAGAGAGGAGAGCGAGGGACAGAGAGAGAGAGAGAGGAGGCAGAGAGCGAGGGACAGAGAGAGAGAGAGGAGGCAGAGAGCGAGGGACAGAGAGAGAGAGAGGAGAGCGAGGGACAGAAAGAGAGAGGAGGAGAGCGAGGGACAGAAAGAGAGAGGAGGAGAGCGAGGGACAGAAAGAGAGAGGAGGAGAGCGAGGGACAGAAAGAGAGAGAGAGGAGAGCGAGGGACAGAAAGAGAGAGGAGGAGAGCGAGGGACAGAAAGAGAGAGGCAGAGAGCGAGGGACAGAAAGAGAGAGAGGAGGCAGAGAGCGAGGGACAGAAAGAGAGAGGAGGAGAGCGAGGGACAGAGAGAGAGAGAGGAGAGCGAGGGACAGAAAGAGAGAGGAGGAGATATATAGAGGGGGAAGAACAGGAGAGATATGTAGAGTGTAGTTACCTCAGGAGAGATATGTATAGAGTGTAGTTACCTCAGGAGAGATATGTATAGAGTGTAGTTACCTCAGGAGAGATATGTAGAGAGTGTAGTTACCTCAGGAGAGATATGTATAGAGTGTAGTTACCTCAGGAGGAGAGATATGTAGAGAGTGTAGTTAGGAGGAGAGATATGTAGAGAGTGTAGTTACCTCAGGAGAGATATGTAGAGAGTGTAGTTACCTCAGGAGAGATATGTAGAGAGTGTAGTTAGGAGGAGAGATATGTAGAGAGTGTAGTTACCTCAGGAGAGTGTAGTTAGGAGGAGAGATATGTAGAGAGTGTAGTTACCTCAGGAGAGATATGTAGAGAGTGTAGTTACCTCAGGGGAGATATGTAGAGAGTGTAGTTACCTCAGGAGAGATATGTAGAGAGTGTAGTTAGGAGGAGAGATATGTAGAGAGTGTAGTTACCTCAGGAGAGATATGTAGAGAGTGTAGTTAGGAGGAGAGATATGTAGAGAGTGTAGTTACCTCAGGAGAGTGTAGTTAGGAGGAGAGATATGTAGAGAGTGTAGTTACCTCAGGAGGAAAGATAGGTAGAGAGTGTAGTTACCTCAGGAGGAGAGATATGTATAGAGTGTAGTTACCTCAGGAGAGATATAGGTAGAGAGTGTAGTTACCTCAGGAGAGATATGTATAGAGTGTAGTTACCTCAGGAGGAGAGATATGTAGAGAGTGTAGTTACCTCAGGAGAGATATGTATAGAGTGTAGTTACCTCAGGAGGAGAGATATGTAGAGAGTGTAGTTACCTCAGGAGGAGAGATATGTAGAGAGTGTAGTTACCTCAGGAGAGATATGTAGAGAGTGTAGTTACCTCAGGAGGAGAGATATGTAGAGAGTGTAGTTACCTCAGGAGGAGAGATATGTAGAGAGTGTAGTTACCTCAGGAGGAGAGATATGTGAGAGTGTAGTTACCTCAGGAGGAGAGATATGTATAGAGTGTAGTTACCTCAGGAGGAGAGATATGTATAGAGTGTAGTTACTCTCAGGAGAGATATGTATAGAGTGTAGTTACCTCAGGAGGAGAGATATGTAGAGAGTGTAGTTAGAGAAGGAGAGATATGTAGAGAGTGTAGTTACCTCA
>NC_088413.1:224050-230661 GCF_034236695.1 Oncorhynchus nerka | reverse complement strand
CCAGGTAGGTCAGTTGAGAACACCTTTATTTAACCAGGTAGGCTAGTTGAGAACACCTTTATTTAACCAGGTCGGCTAGTTGAGAACACCTTTATTTAACCAGGTAGGCCAGTTGAGAACACCTTTATTTAACCAGGTCGGCCAGTTGAGAACACCTTTATTTAACCAGGTCGGCCAGTTGAGAACACCTTTATTTAACCAGGTAGGCCAGTTGAGAACACCTTTATTTAACCAGGTCGGCCAGATTTGAGAACACCTTTATTTAACCAGGTCGGCCAGTTGAGAACACCTTTATTTAACCAGGTCGGCCCAGTTGAGAACACCTTTATTTAACCAGGTAGGCCAGTTGAGAACACCTTATTTAACCAGGTAGGCCAGTTGAGAACACCTTTATTTAACCAGGTAGGCCAGTTGAGAACACCTTTATTTAACCAGGTAGGCTAGTTGAGAACACCTTTATTTAACCAGGTAGGCTAGTTGAGAACACCTTTATTTAACCAGGTAGGCTAGTTGAGAACACCTTTATTTAACCAGGTAGGCTAGTTGAGAACACCTTTATTTAACCAGGTAGGCTAGTTGAGAACACCTTTATTTAACCAGGTAGGCTAGTTGAGAACACCTTTATTTAACCAGGTAGGCCAGTTGAGAACACCTTTATTTAACCAGGTAGGCTAGTTGAGAACACCTTTATTTAACCAGGTAGGCTAGTTGAGAACACCTTTATTTAACCAGGTAGGCTAGTTGAGAACACCTTTATTTAACCAGGTAGGCTAGTTGAGAACACCTTTATTTAACCAGGTAGGCTAGTTGAGAACACCTTTATTTAACCAGGTAGGCTAGTTGAGAACACCTTTATTTAACCAGGTAGGCTAGTTGAGAACACCTTTATTTAACCAGGTAGGCTAGTTGAGAACACCTTTATTTAACCAGGTAGGCTAGTTGAGAACACCTTTATTTAACCAGGTCGGCCAGTTGAGAACACCTTTATTTAACCAGGTAGGCTAGTTGAGAACACCTTTATTTAACCAGGTAGGCCAGTTGAGAACACCTTTATTTAACCAGGTAGGCCAGTTGAGAACACCTTTATTTAACCAGGTAGGCTAGTTGAGAACACCTTTATTTAACCAGGTAGGCCAGTTGAGAACACCTTTATTTAACCAGGTAGGCTAGTTGAGAACACCTTTATTTAACCAGGTAGGCCAGTTGAGAACACCTTTATTTAACCAGGTAGGCCAGTTGAGAACACCTTTATTTAACCAGGTAGGCTAGTTGAGAACACCTTTATTTAACCAGGTAGGCTAGTTGAGAACACCTTTATTTAACCAGGTAGGCCAGTTGAGAACACCTTTATTTAACCAGGTAGGCTAGTTGAGAACACCTTTATTTAACCAGGTAGGCCAGTTGAGAACACCTTTATTTAACCAGGTAGGCCAGTTGAGAACACCTTTATTTAACCAGGTAGGCTAGTTGAGAACAAGTTCTCATTTACAACTGCGACCCTGACCAAGATAAATCAAAGCAGTGCGACACATCTACCGGAGATGTTTATGCATATCTATAGCAGGAGGCTACTAGTTCTCTCCACGTGCTCATCTGAGACACTCTGATAGTATGTTTTATATTGATCCAGAGGATACGGGACCCTGATTTAACGTTCATTGTTCACGTGTTTCATCTTTCACGGAATATTCTTTATCCATAAAATGAAGAGAACAAACCCTTGCTTCACATCATTTAAGAGAGAATTTAAATATGATTTTTGAAATGGTCAGTAAGTGTAAAAACAAAAAAGAAATACGCACCGTAAAAGTATTTAATAACAAATTGAAAATGAATATTGATATGTAATACCTCTGTCTGTTAGGTTTATGTACTCGTTTGAATATTTCAGTTTTT
Organism: Oncorhynchus nerka; assembly: GCF_034236695.1. Taxonomy (NCBI): domain Eukaryota; kingdom Metazoa; phylum Chordata; class Actinopteri; order Salmoniformes; family Salmonidae; genus Oncorhynchus; species Oncorhynchus nerka. The sequence continues at coordinate 228,765 of NC_088413.1, read as the reverse complement.
TTGTATTTGTTGTGTTCATAATAATTAATAAATATATATATATATATATTTAAATCGCATCTCTCCACATTGACAACAGGCGGTTTCGTGTATTCTTTACGCCGAGTCTGTTGCATAAAGTTGATTAAACGGAAGCAAATGGAACGAAACGGGGAGGAACCCACCCTGCATTTGTCCAATAGAAACTCTCGTTCTGATCCGTTTGCTTCCGTTTGGTTCTTTAAAGGGGAAACGGGGAGGAACCCACCCTGCATTTGTCCAATAGAAACTCTCGTTCTGATCCGTTTGCTTCCCTTTGGTTCTTTAAAGGGGAAACGGGGAGGAATCCACCCTGCATTTGTCCAATAGAAACTCTCGTTCTGATCCGTTTGCCTCCCTTTGGTTCTTTAAAGGGGAAACGGTGCAAATCAAATATGATTGGTGACATACACATATATGTATCAGATGCTATTGCGGGTGTAGTGAAACGCTTGGTTCTTAAACTGTTTTCGTAATGAATACGACCCGGAAGCTACGCGCCTTGCCTCAATGTGTTTCATTGATGAGGACACAGCCAGCACAGTTTATAAAGACGATAATTCGTATTCTAGCTCAGGTAAACTGCTCCAAAACTTTATTTAATTCATATGGCCTTTTTACAACGTTTACACGCGTGTCTACACACCCCTTTTGACGCAGGTACAAAGCTGTGTGTTCTTTAAGAGAAATTTTTTATTTTATTTAATAACGAGGGAAGTCTGTTAGCTGTGGAATTGTTGTGTGTGCGAATGTGAACGGTCCCAACGACACAGACAACTACAGACAGACGTCCAGTTTAAAGACCTGCCTGCCACCACTCTCAACAGCTCTCTCTCTCTACCCAGGGAACTACAGACAGACGTCCAGTTTAAAGACCTGCCTGCCACCACTCTCAACAGCTCTCTCTACCCAGGGAACTACAGACAGACGTCCAGTTTAAAGACCTGCCTGCCACCACTCTCAACAGCTCTCTCTCTCTACCCAGGGAACTACAGACAGACGTCCAGTTTAAAGACCTGCCTGCCACCACTCTCAACAGCTCTCTCTCTCTCTACCCAGGGAACTACACAGACCTGCAGTTTAAAAACCTGCCTGCCACCACTCTCAACAGCTCTCTCTCTACCCAGGGAACTACAGACAGACGTCCAGTTTAAAGACCTGCCTGCCACCACTCTCAACAGCTCTCTCTCTACCCAGGGAACTACAGACAGACGTCCAGTTTAAAGACCTGCCTGCCACCACTCTCAACAGCTCTCTCTCTCTACCCAGGGAACTACACAGACCTGCAGTTTAAAGACCTGCCACCACTCTCACCTTTCCCACAACCAGGAAAGGACCGTGACGACCAGAGATATCCTATTACCCAGAAACACACACACACACACGTACCTACCAGTCCGTTCTAAGGTGACACGAGACTTGAACACTGATGGGATCCTCCCACATCCTCCCGATGGGATCCTACCTTGTATTGTTTTCACAGGATTCTTCTTACTTTTCACTTTTGTCAGTTTTCGAAAACACTTTGCAGATCTTTCTGACACACGACTAATATCCAAACGCTAACATTGCAGCCCTCTCAACAGACCCCTTTTTATACAGCTTCAGCCTCAGTTCCTGTAATATCCTGAGCTTTTCTCACATCTCCTAGATAAAGAGGGCAGACAACCTTTATAGTAAAAAATATATATAAAATGTCTGTTGTGTTATTCAATGTATTTCTATGGGCTATAGTAGTAAAGGCCTAAATCAATGTCTCAAATGAAGAGGTTCCCAAAATAAGAAATTTGAGTAGTTAAATTATCCTTGGTATGACTTTCTTAAAACAATTACACGTAATTTTAGAACCCCCCCAAAAGTCTTAAAAGACTCCATATTAATTTATATCAGGAGTTATTTTATTTGACCAGTTAAGAACCAATTCAAGGGTCGTTATCCACATAGAAGTGGTAACCGATAACTAACTTGACTGTTGTTATAGACAGGGGTGCAGTAGTCGCCAAGACTCTGATCTGGGGTCAGTTATTCATTTCTCACACTAACGGTTAAGATGAGGGGAAGCTGGTCCTAGATGTGTACCCAGGGGAAACTACACCCCCTCCCAGAGCGTTCGATTGGTCTGATACTACCTGTTAGAATGCATTACAACATGTCAGCCAATAGGAACCAGAGACGGGATTTGTGGGTGTAACAATAGAATTCTAAATTCAGTATTTCATGCTGCATTCACACCCAAGTGGGATGTTGGAATTTACCAGTTTGTGAAGGCATAAATAACAGCTGGATGGCTTCACCTGATTTGAACTCATGAGAAACTCCGGATTGGCTCATGGTTAACAAACCTTGTCACAATCCATCTGCTTTGTAAACAAAGTGTAAAAAAAAACAAAAGTTTTTCATATCTTTTTGTTGCAATTTAATCTGCCAAAAAAAGCAGGTTAGTTATTTCCTTTAGTAGGTGAGGTCAGAGGTCACCATGTGGGAGAAGCGGACGCTCAGGATGATAGCTTCTCCCACTAGTAGATTACCAGTTGGGGGCCTTCTAGTGGATTTCTCCCAGTCTTTTGTTAAATTACCAGTTGGGGGGCCCTTCTAGTGGATTTCTCCCAGTCTTTGTTAAATTACCAGTTGGGGGGGGCCCTTCTAGTGGATTTCTCCCAGTCTTTATGGTCAATTCCCACTAGTAGATTACCAGTTGGGGGGGGCCCTTCTAGTGGATTTCTCCCAGTCTCTATTAAATTCCCACTAGTAGATTACCAGTTGGGGGGGCCCTTCTAGTGGATTTCTCCCAGTCGTAATGTGGTAAATTCCCACTAGTAGATTACCAGTTGGGGGGGCCCTTCTAGTGGATTTCTCCCAGTCGTAATGTGGTAAATTCCCACTAGATTACCAGTTGGGGGGGCCCTTCTAGTGGATTTCTCCCAGTCTCTATTAAATTCCCACTAGTAGATTACCAGTTGGGGGGGCCCTTCTAGTGGATTTCTCCCAGTCGTAATGTGGTAAATTCCCACATGGTTATGAACTAAGAATAAGTAATTTAATGTGATCTGTTTGGTGCGATGCCCAAAATGGGTTGACTAACAGGAAGAAGAGAAATGACCAGCTTGGTTTAAACTACATGAACCAGCCATTAGGAACCACAAACACAGGATGTGGGGGTGTCGTTGAAAAAAAGGGAGGGATTTTATTGGTCAATAGTGAGTTCCAGAGATGCATCTGATTCGGTTATTCGTCCTTCTGTTTCCGCCACAGTGGTCTCTTCTCACTGACGTAGATCCCATCCAGGAACTTCCTGATGTCCTTCCTGACCGTGGTGACTTGTTGGATCAGAGCAGCTGGAGGAGAGAGACAGAACGAGATGAGGAGGAGGAGGAGAGAACGAGACGAGGAGAGAACGAGACGAGAGGAGGAGAGAACGAGACGAGAGGAGGAGAGAACGAGACGAGAGGAGGAGAGAACGAGACGAGAGGAGGAGAGAACAAGAGGAGGAGGAGAGAACGAGAGAGGAGAGAACGAGAGAGGAGAGAACGAGAGAGGAGAGAACGAGAGAGGAGAGAACGAGAGAGGAGAGAACGAGAGAGGAGAGAACGAGAGGAGGAGAGAACGAGAGGAGGAGAGAACGAGAGAGGAGGAGGAGAGAGGAGGAGGAGAGAACGAGAGAGGAGGAGAGAACGAGAGAGAGGAGAGAACGAGAGAGGAGGAGAGAACGAGAGAGGAGGAGAGAACGAGAGAGGAGGAGAGAACGAGAGAGGAGGAGAGAACGAGAGAGGAGGAGAGAACGAGAGAGGAGGAGAGAACGAGAGAGGAGGAGAGAACGAGAGAGGAGGAGAGAACGAGAGAGGAGGAGGAGAGACGAGAGAGGAGGAGGAGAGAACGAGAGAGGAGGAGGAGAGAACGAGAGAGGAGGAGGAGAGAACGAGAGAGGAGGAGGAGAGAACGAGAGAGGAGGAGGAGAGAACGAGAGAGGAGGAGGAGAGAACAAGAGGAGGAGGAGAGAACAACTTAAGACAAGAATAAAAACTAAAAGATGGGGCATTTAGGTGCTGTTTCAGTTCAAACGTCTCTAAGCCCCATAACGCAGGTTACAGGCGTATCACTTCTCTAACGTTGATTAAAGCCTTGCATGTCATGTCAGAAAGATTACAGCATAAAACAAAAGGTTTTTCAAAGTGCAGCATTACAACCTGCATTGACTGACACGGTGTGGACATCAGACAGACAGGACTCTGGGTAATTCTAACCTCTAATCCTCTTTCTGGACGACCGTTCCCTTCTCAGACACGTAGATTCCGTCCAGGAACTTCCTGATATCCTTGTTTTTGACCGTGGTGGCTTGCTGGATGAGAGCGGCTGGAAGAGAGAGAGGAGAGGCTGGGGTGGTGAGCAGGGTACGACAGCTTGGAGGGTCACACAGGGGTCAAAGAGGTCAATATACACGCAACTAGTTAAGAGAGAAAGAGAAAGACAGAGAGAGAAAGAGAGAGAAAGAGAGAGAAAGAGAGAGAGAGTCCGGTTATAGTAGGAGAAAAGGCTATACACCTTAGAATCCCAGTCACAACATTCTAGAATCCCAGTCACAACATTCTAGAATCCCAGTCACAACATTCTAGAATCCCAGTCACAACATTCTAGAATCCCAGTCACAACATTCTAGAATCCCAGTCACAACATTCTAGAATCCCAGTCACAACATTCTA
>NC_088413.1:201550-219050 GCF_034236695.1 Oncorhynchus nerka | reverse complement strand
GAACGGAGAGGGGGTCCTAGAACGGAGAGGGGGGTCCTAGAACGGAGAGGGGGGTCCTAGAACGGAGAGGGGGGGTCCTAGAACGGAGAGGGGGGTCCTAGAACGGAGAGGGGGATTCTAGAACGGAGAGAGGGGTCCTAGAACGGAGAGAGGGGTCCTAGAACGGAGAGAGGGGTACTAGAACGGAGAGAGGGGTACTAGAACGTCTGGTGTCAGTGTCTGGTACAGCAACAAACAGTCAGGGTATTTATCAGCTGGTCTGGAGTCAGTGTCACTCACCATGGTAACTAACAGTAGGGTCAACACTCAGCATGGTAACTAACAGTAGGGCCAACACTCACCATGGTAACTAACAGTAGGGCCAACACTCACCATGGTAACTAACAGTAGGGCCAACAGAGACAGGTCAACACTCACCATGGTAACCAACAGTAGGGCCAACACTCACCATGGTAACCAACAGTAGGGCCAACACTCACCATGGTAACCAACAGTAGGGTCAACACTCACCATGGTGACTAACAGTAGGGCCAACACTCACCATGGTAACCAACAGTAGGGTCAACACTCACCATGGTAACTAACAGTAGGGTCAACACTCACCATGGTAACCAACAGTAGGGTCAACACTCACCATGGTAACCAACAGTAGGGTCAACACTCACCATGGTAACTAACAGTAGGGTCAACACTCACCATGGTAACCAACAGTAGGGTCAACACTCACCATGGTAACCAACAGTAGGGTCAACACTCACCATGGTAACCAACAGTAGGGGTCAACACTCACCATGGTTACCAACAGTAGGGTCAACACTCACCATGGTAATCAACAGTAGGGTCAACACTCACCATGGTAACCAACAGTAGGGCCCAACACTCACCATGGTAACTCCCTTGATCATGTTCTGGACGTGACTGCAGATGGTTCTGACTGTGGCCAGCTCCTTCCTGTTGCCCCACTCACCATGGTAACTAACAGTAGGGCCCAACACTCACCATGGTAACTAACAGTAGGGTCAACACTCACCATGGTAACCAACAGTAGGGCCCAACACTCACCATGGTAACTAACAGTAGGGCCAACCTTGATCATGTTCTGGACGTCAACTGCAGATGGTTCTGACTGTGGCCAGCTCCTTCCTGTTGCCCCACTCACCATGGTAACCAACAGTAGGCCCAACACTCACCATGGTAACCAACAGAGGGCCCAACACTCACCATGGTAACTCCCTTGATCATGTTCTGGACGTGACTGCAGATGGTTCTGACTGTGGCCAGCTCCTTCCTGTTGCCCCACTCACCATGGTAACTAACAGTAGGGCCCAACACTCACCATGGTAACTAACAGTAGGGTCAACACTCACCATGGTAACCAACAGTAGGGCCCAACACTCACCATGGTAACTCCCTTGATCATGTTCTGGACGTGACTGCAGATGGTTCTGACTGTGGCCAGCTCCTTCCTGTTGCCCCACTCACCATGGTAACCAACAGTAGGCCCAACACTCACCATGGTAACCAACAGAGACAGGTCAACACTCACCATGGTAACTCCCTTGATCATGTTCTGAACGTGACTGCAGATGGTTCTGACTGTGGCCAGCTCCTTCCTGTTGCCCCACTCACCATGGTAACCAACAGTAGGGCCCAACACTCACCATGGTAACCAACAGTAGGGCCCAACACTCACCATGGTGACTCCCTTGATCATGTTCTGAACGTGACTGCAGATGGTTCTGACTGTGGCCAGCTCCTTCCTGTTGCCCCACTCACCATGGTAACCAACAGTAGGCCCAACACTCACCATGGTAACCAACAGAGACAGGTCAACACTCACCATGGTAACTCCCTTGATCATGTTCTGAACGTGACTGCAGATGGTTCTGACTGTGGCCAGCTCCTTCCTGTTGCCCCACTCACCATGGTAACCAACAGTAGGGCCCAACACTCACCATGGTAACTCCCTTGATCATGTTCTGCACGTGACTGCAGATGGTTCTGACTGTGGCCAGCTCCTTCCTGCCCCACTCACCATGTAACCCCCACTCACCATGGTAACCAACAGTAGGGCCCAACACTCACCATGGTAACTAACAGTAGGGTCAACACTCACCATGGTAGGGCCCAACACTAACAACAGTAGGGTTAACACTCACCATGGTAACTAACAGTAGGGCCCAACACTCACCATGGTAACCAACAGTAGGGGCCCAACACTCACCATGGTAACTCCCTTGATCATGTTCTGAACGTGACTGCAGATGGTTCTGACTGTGGCCAGCTCCTTCCTGATGCCCCACTCACCATGGAACCAACAGTAGGGCCCAATGTCACCATGGTTCAACACTTAGGGCCCAACACTCACCATGGTAAGAAGGGGCTAGTGGTCAACACTCACCATGGTAACTCCCTTTGATCATGTTCTGAACGTGACTGCAGATGGTTCTGACTGTGGCCAGCTCCTTCCTGATGCCCCACTCACCATGGTAACCAACAGTAGGGCCCAACACTCACCATGGTAACCAACAGGGAGGTCAACACTCACCATGGTAACTCCCTTGATCATGTTCTGAACGTGACTGCAGATGGTTCTGACTGTGTCCAGCCCTTCCTGATTGCCCCACTCACCATGGTAACCAACAGTAGGCCCAACACCACCATGGAACCAACAGAGACAGGTCAACACTCACCATGGTAACTCCCTTGATCATGTTTGAACGTGACTGCAGATGGTTCTGACTGATGGCCAGCTCCTTCCTGTTGCCCCACTCACCATGGTAAAACAGTAGGGCCCAACACTCACCATGGTAATGATCATGTTCTGCAGACTCAGATGGTTCTGACTGTAACTGGAAGCTCCATCCTGTTGCCCCACTCACCATGGTAAAACAGTAGGGTCAACACTCACCATGGTGACTAACAGTAGGGTTAACACTCACCATGGTAACTAACAGTAGGGTCAACACTCACCATGGTAACTAACAGAGGGCCCAACACTCACCATGGTAACTCCCTTGATCATGTTCTGAACGTGACTGCAGATGGTTCAAAACTGTGGCCAGCTCCTTCCTGTGAGTGCCCCACCATTTATCCACACGCAGCTGGAACACAGAAGAGGAAGACTGTTCAGCACTTTGAGGTATCAGCTGATGTAAGAAGGGCTCTTTTTTTTTTATAAATACATGTGATTTACCAGCAGAACTATCAGTTAGTAACACCATTAAATTCAGTTTATTCCAGGAGAGAGAAAAAAGCAACGATCAGAAGAAGGTTCCCTTCTGTGTCCCCCACATGATTGGATCAGCCAACGTTACCAGGTTGGTAGCTAGCCAATGAGGTAACAGGACATGGGCCACGACGGTGAACACGCGAGTAAGTTTTAGAGGAGAGCCCACGACGTGGTTTATGAATGCATGATGGGAATTCACTATAGGAAGATTTAAAACGTTGAAAAACGAGGAGGTAATGTGTGTTGGCAGAATCAGGGGTTTTGTAACTTGAAGAGACATGTGTGCACCCTAAAAAAACACACAAAGCTCAGGAAACTGTTGCTTGTCGAAACAACTTGTGTTTTTTTTATTTTTACCTTTATTTAACCTCTTCAACCTATGGGTTTTTTATGTCATTATTGATAAAAAAACGTGCCCGTTTTAAGCGCAATATTTTGTCACGAAAAGATGCTCGACTATGCATATAATTGGCAGCTTTGGAAAGAAAACACTCTGACGTTTTCAAAACTGCAAAGATTTTATTTGAGTGCCCCAGAACTGATGCTACAGGCGAAACCAAGATGAAACATCAAACAGGAAATGAGCTTAATTTTTTGAAGCTCTGTTTTACAATCGTCTCCTTATATGGCTGTGAATGTGCCGTGAACGAGCTTGCGCTCTGCCGATTTACACCAAGATGTCTGCAGCATTGACGTATTTGTAGGCATATCATTGGAAGATTGGCCATAAGAGACTACATTTGCCAGGTGTCCCGCCCGGTGTCCTGTGTCGAAATTATTGCGTAATCTGTAGGTCCATGCGGGTTCCATTTCTTCAGAAGAGAAAGTCAACTGCCACGGAGGATTTTATCCAAGAACAAAAACACTTTGAGGATGGATTCTAAACATTCGGTTTGCCATGTTTCTGTGAAATTATGGAGTTAATTTGGAAAAAAAGTTTGCGTTTTTAATGACCTAATTTTTTTTTGTTCTTACCCAAACATGAAGAAAACGGAGCAATTTGTCAACACAAATAATATTTTTGTAAAAACTGAACATTTGCTATCTAACTGAGAGTCTCCTCATTGAAAACATCCTAAGTTCTTCAAAGGTAAATGATTTTATTTGAATGTTTTTCTGTTTTTTATGAAAATGTTGCTTGCTGAATGTCAGGCAAAATACTATGCTAGGCTATCAATAGTGTTACACAAATGCTTGTTTTTGCAATGGTTGACAAGCATATTTTGACAAAAATCTGAGATGACAGTGTTGTTAACAAAAAGACTTGATAGCTAGCATATTGATTTCATTTTCATCTCTGTTCTATAGACCCCCCAAAAAAAAACTCCTGGTCGCTCATACCTAACCCTATTTTGACAAGACTCCATTAACCCTTTCTATAGACAAGACTGAGTACCTAATCATTGTAGGGTAGAAGCCATCGACAAGTATTCTCTATAGACAAGACTCCATACCTAACCCTAACCCTTTCTATAGACAAGTCTCCATACCTAACCCTTTCTATAGACAAGTCTTCATACCTTTTTGTGCGTCTTCCCCAACAGGCTGAGTTCCAGGTTGATGTGGTTGAACTCCCTGCGGAGAACCCCCCGGGGTCCCTTGACGATGACAGTTCGTCCCTTCAGCCTCACCTCGACTGGGGGGGGCACGGCAGAGACAACAGGGGTTAGACACACACACACACACAACCAGTAACTAGCTAGACAATCTTAACCACGCCACTAGAATATATGGCATTAAAACCCAACTATAGTCAGGCTAAAATGCTGGATTGATGAAGACAGGCACCAGCAATGCCTCTTGAGGATGCCAGCCTGAGACAGACTACAGTAATTTAGCGGAATGGCATTAAGTTAGTGTAGTCCTTATCTGAGGGGCTGAACCAATAACTCACTAGGCAACATAGGTAAACATTTGACTCTATAGTCTGGTTAAAAAACAATTCCTTAAAATTAGTCTATTGATAAGATTCCACGGTTATCAACATGTTGGATGGTTCAGGAAATGAACAGCGGGTTTTAAGGAAGTAGTTAAAACTCACCACCGTCGGGGATATCCACAGTCTGGTTACTGAGAATGGTCTTCATTCTGGGGTTAGACAAAGAGTCAAGTTAGGTGGAGTTGACGATTACAATACATTATATTAACCAACTAACGTTACGGAGCGGACTGGGGATTTCAGGACGAGTTACTAAATTACTTTAGTTAACTAACGTTAGGTATCTCGCAACATCACGAGTGTGTGTGTGTTTACACGACTGTCATATTTAGGTAACTCGTTGTTGATAACGTCATACAAGACGTAACCCGGTACATCCAGTTGACTGTCCAAATGAAACCGTTAAGAGTAGTAAACGTTAATAAAAAGACGCAGAAGGAAACTAGTCAACTATAACAGACAGGCATGCAACTAACCAGTCAGATAGCGACTATAACAGACAGGCATGCAACTAACCAGTCAGATAGCGACTATAACAGACAGGCATGCAACTAACCAGTCAGATAGCGACTATAACAGACAGGCATGCAACTAACCAGTCAGATAGCGACTATAACAGACAGGCATGCAACTAACCAGTCAGATAGCGACTATAACAGACAGGCATGCAACTAACCAGTCAGATAGCGACTATAACAGACAGGCATGCAACTAACCAGTCAGATAGCGAGTCATGAACACTGTCCCCCCCTCCTCTCCATGGCAAACAACTTATATAACCTACACATGTTAATTAAAACGGTCTGGAACAATACGACCATGTACATAGAAGACAAACGTTATATGTTAGACACATTGAGCATTATTCACGTTGCCCTGGTTACTAAAAAGACGGATAGGCAGGCGACTGCGGCCTAGGATAGAGGGGTGGGTGGCAAAAACAAACTATATAGTTATAGCGACTGGTTTTGGGGGTGGAAATAACAAATGCGAAACGTCAATATACATATAGCAAATTCGTAAAGGTGAAAAATTACGCGTTTTAGATATCGAGGAACACAGATGGAGTTTGATTTTCAGCGATAGAAACGTTATCCACCATTTCTTACCTCGCCGGTAGTAGAGGAAAGGACGAAGGAAGGACGTCAGCACGCAATTGTAGTCTTCGTACGTGCTTACGCCATCACGGCGCTACGCGTTGATCAGACGTAACTAAACAATTGATGATGATGATGGATGCAAAATACTGCGATATATTGATAAATTATACGTCTTTGGTCCCCAGGGGGAGAAAAAAAAACGTCGCATTTAGAATAAATCTGGATATAAAAAGAATCGAGATCAATTGATTCATTAAGTAGCGGACGAAATGATTTATTCTTTTCTGAGTTTTATTTTAATACCAGGACTAAGTACTCGATCCCAGAGAAATGTTTTGTCAATGACAGACGCTAGCAAATGTTAGTTAAAGTCATGGCTTTGGTCAAACAAAGTTATTTTATTGCGGGTCGTTTCTCCAGCAACCACCGGTGGTTGAATCCCAAATGCAACCAACATGTAAGTATATCTACTTGACCAGATTGCTCCGATAATCACTGAAATGTCTCTCTTTGTTTTATACAATGTTTATACTAGCTAACTAAGTATGGCTAATGCTAACATAACTAGCTGATATAGATCCTCCTTGGCCGCTGGCCTCGGGTTACTGATTTAGCACAGGCATCATGTGTAGCTAGATAATATCCGGTCCGTGTGTAGGTGTACGCCGTCAGCGGACTGACCACAGCGGCCAGGTCATCCCAGACACCGAAGGACCGCAAGAAGGAGCTGTCGGATGACGGGCCCGACCTCCAGGACTTTATATCCGGGGAGCTGTCTGAGAAGAACAACTGGGAGGAGTACAGGGGTAACCTGAAGAGACAGAAGGGAGAGAGGTGGGGGGAATAGAGGTTCCTTTATATATATGTTGCTTCCTAAAACGGTACTCTATTCCCTATGTAGTGCACTACTTTCGACTCTGACCCCATGGGGCTCTGGTCAAGATTTTGGGAATAAGATGGAACGGGACCCCGACCCGTGTGTGTACCTAAACAATTTGTCTGCACTACCTATTCCCAATATACAGTTTATTTTAATGTAACCTTTTATTTAACTAGGCAAGTCAGTTAAGAACAATTTCGTGTTAACATTGACGGCCTCCTGCGGGGACCAGGGGGGCTGGGATTAAAATATAAAATAGGACAAAACACACATCACGAGACTACCTAGAGAGAGACCTAAGACAACACAGCATGGCAGCAACACAACATGGTAGCAGCCCAACATGACAACAACATGGTACATTATTGGGCCCAGACAACAGCACAATGGGCAAAGAAGGTAGAGACGACGACACATCACGTGAAGCAGCTACAACCGTCAGTAAAAGTGTCCAGTTTGAGTGTTTATTGGCAGCTGTTCAAGTCGTTAGCTGCAGCGAACTGAAAAGACGAGCTTAGCCTAGTAATTACCTCGTTAGCTCGCAAAGTCACTCAAACTAACATTATGTAATATGTAACCAATCAGCTCTCTGACAGCACAGTCATTATGTAATATGTAACCAATCAGCTCTCTGACAGCACAGTCATTATGTAACCAATCAGCTCTCTGACAGCACAGTCATTATGTAACCAATCAGCTCTCTGACAGCACAGTCATTATGTAACCAATCAGCTCTCTGACAGCACTATCATTATGTAACCAATCAGCTCTCTGACAGCACAGTCATTATGTAACCAATCAGCTCTCTGACAGCACAATCATTATGTAATATGTAACCAATCAGCTCTCTGACAGCACAATCATTATGTAACCAATCAGCTCTCTGACAGCACAGTCATTATGTAACCAATCAGCTCTCTGACAGCACAGTCATTATGTAACCAATCAGCTCTCTGACAGCACAGTCATTATGTAACCAATCAGCTCTCTGACAGCACAGTCATTATGTAACCAATCAGCTCTCTGACAGCACAGTCATTATGTAACCAATCAGCTCTCTGACAGCACAGTCATTATGTAATATGTAACCAATCAGCTCTCTGACAGCACAGTCATTATGTAATATGTAACCAATCAGCTCTCTGACAGCACAGTCATTATGTAACCAATCAGCTCTCTGACAGCACAGTCATTATTATGTAACCAATCAGCTCTCTGACAGCACAATCATTATGTAACCAATCAGCTCTCTGACAGCACAGTCATTATGTAACCAATCAGCTCTCTGACAGCACAATCATTCTGTCTGTGACTCTAATCAGCTCTCTGACAGTCTGTCATTACTGTCCAATCAGCTCTTCTGTCTGTGACTCACTGTCTGGTCTCTCTCTCTTCTGTCTGACTCTGACAGCACAGTCATTATGTAACCAATCTCTCTTCTGTCAGCACAATCATTATGTAACCAATCAGCTCTCTGACTGTCTGTGACTTACTGTAGGTCTCCTCTCTCTTCTGTCTGTGACTGTACTGTCTGGTCCAATCAGCTTCTGTCAGCACTCTCATTACTGTAACCATACAGTCTCCTCTCTCTTCTGTCTGTGACTCTACTGTCTGGTCTCCTCTCTCTTCTGTCTGTGACTGTACTGTCTGGTCTCCTCTCTCTTCTGTCTGTGACTCTACTGTCTGGTCTCCTCTCTCTTCTGTCTGTGACTGTACTGTCTGGTCTCCTCTCTCTTCTGTCTGTGACTCTACTGTCTGGTCTCCTCTCTCTCTTCTGTCTGTGACTGTGACTGTCTGGTCTCCTCTCTTCTGTCTGTGACTCTACTGTCTGGTCTCCTCTCTCTTCTGTCTGTGACTCTACTGTCTGGTCTCCTCTCTCTTCTGTCTGTGACTGTCTGGTCTCCTCTCTCTTCTGTCTGTGACTGTACTGTCTGGTCTCCTCTCTCTTCTGTCTGTGACTGCACTGCCTGGTCTCCTCTCTTCTGTCTGTGACTGTACTGTCTGGTCTCCTCTCTCTTCTGTCTGTGACTCTACTGTCTCCTCTCTCTTCTGTCTGTGACTGTACTGTCAGGTCTCCTCTCTCTTCTGTCTGTGACTGTCTGGTCTCCTCTCTCTTCTGTCTGTGACTGTCTGGTCTCCTCTCTTCTGTCTGTGACTGTACTGTCAGGTCTCCTCTCACCTTCTGTCTGTGACTGTCTGGCCTCCTCTCTTCTGTCTGTGACTCTACTGTCTGGTCTCCTCTCTCTTCTGTCTGTGACTGTACTGTCTGGTCTCCTCTCTCTTCTGTCTGTGACTGTACTGTCTGGTCTCCTCTCTCTTCTGTCTGTGACTCTACTGTCTCCTCTCTCTTCTGTCTGTGACTGTACTGTCAGGTCTCCTCTCTCTTCTGTCTGTGACTGTCTGGTCTCCTCTCTCTTCTGTCTGTGACTGTCTGGTCTCCTCTCTTCTGTCTGTGACTGTACTGTCAGGTCTCCTCTCACCTTCTGTCTGTGACTGTCTGGCCTCCTCTCTTCTGTCTGTGACTCTACTGTCTGGTCTCCTCTCTCTTCTGTCTGTGACTGTACTGTCTGGTCTCCTCTCTCTTCTGTCTGTGACTGTACTGTCTGGTCTCCTCTCTCTTCTGTCTGTGACTGTACTGTCTGGTCTCCTCTCTCTTCTGTCTGTGACTCTACTGTCTGGTCTCCTCTCTCTTCTGTCTGTGACTCTACTGTCTGGCCTCCTCTCTCTTCTGTCTGTGACTCTACTGTCTGGTCTCCTCTCTCTTCTGTCTGTGACTGTACTGTCTGGTCTCCTCTCTCTTCTGTCTGTGACTGTACTGTCTGGTCTCCTCTCTCTTCTGTCTGTGACTGTACTGTCTGGTCTCCTCTCTTCTGTCTGTGACTGTACTGTCTGGTCTCCTCTCTCTTCTGTCTGTGACTCTACTGTCTGGTCTCCTCTCTCTTCTGTCTGTGACTGTACTGTCTGGTCTCCTCTCTCTTCTGTCTGTGACTGTACTGTCAGGCCTCCTCTCTCTTCTGTCTGTGACTGTACTGTCTGGTCTCCTCTCTCTTCTGTCTGTGACTGTACTGTCTGGTCTCCTCTCTCTTCTGTCTGTGACTGTACTGTCTGGTCTCCTCTCTCTTCTGTCTGTGACTGTACTGTCTGGTCTCCTCTCTTCTGTCTGTGACTGTACTGTCTGGTCTCCTCTCTCTTCTGTCTGTGACTGTACTGTCTGGTCTCCTCTCTCTTCTGTCTGTGACTGTACTGTCTGGTCTCCTCTCTCTTCTGTCTGTGACTGTACTGTCTGGTCTCCTCTCTCTTCTGTCTGTGACTGTACTGTCTGGTCTCCTCTCTCTTCTGTCTGTGACTGTCTGGTCTCCTCTCTCTTCTGTCTGTGACTGTCTGGTCTCCTCTCTTCTGTCTGTGACTGTACTGTCAGGTCTCCTCTCTCTTCTGTCTGTGACTGACTGTCTGGCCTCTCTCTTCTGTCTGTGACTGTACTGTCTGGTCTCCTCTCTCTTCTGTCTGTGACTGTCTGGTCTCCTCTCTCTTCTTGACTGACTGTCTGGTCTCTCTCTCTTCTGTCTGTGACTGTACTGTCAGGTCTCCTCTCACCTTCTGTCTGTGACTGTCTGGTCTGGTCTCCTCTCTCTTCTGTCTGTGACTGTACTGTCTGGTCTCCTCTCTTCTGTCTGTGACTGTACTGTCTGGTCTCCTCTCTCTTCTGTCTGTGACTCTACTGTCTGGTCTCCTCTCTCTTCTGTCTGTGACTCTACTGTCTGGTCTCCTCTCTCTTCTGTCTGTGACTCTACTGTCTGGTCTCCTCTCTCTTCTGTCTGTGACTGTACTGTCTGGTCTCCTCTCTCTTCTGTCTGTGACTGTACTGTCTGGTCTCCTCTCTCTTCTGTCTGTGACTGTACTGTCTGGTCTCCTCTCTTCTGTCTGTGACTGTACTGTCTGGTCTCCTCTCTCTTCTGTCTGTGACTCTACTGTCTGGTCTCCTCTCTCTTCTGTCTGTGACTGTACTGTCTGGTCTCCTCTCTCTTCTGTCTGTGACTGTACTGTCAGGTCTCCTCTCTCTTCTGTCTGTGACTGTCTGGTCTCCTCTCTCTTCTGTCTGTGACTGTACTGTCAGGCCTCCTCTCTCTTCTGTCTGTGACTGTACTGTCTGGTCTCCTCTCTCTTCTGTCTGTGACTGTACTGTCTGGTCTCCTCTCTCTTCTGTCTGTGACTGTACTGTCTGGTCTCCTCTCTCTTCTGTCTGTGACTGTACTGTCTGGTCTCCTCTCTCTTCTGTCTGTGACTGTACTGTCTGGTCTCCTCTCTTCTGTCTGTGACTGTACTGTCTGGTCTCCTCTCTCTTCTGTCTGTGACTCTACTGTCTCCTCTCTCTTCTGTCTGTGACTGTACTGTGAGGTCTCCTCTCTCTTCTGTCTGTGACTGTACTGTCAGGTCTCCTCTCTCTTCTGTCTGTGACTGTCTGGTCTCCTCTCTCTTCTGTCTGTGACTCTACTGTCTCCTCTCTCTTCTGTCTGTGACTGTACTGTCAGGTCTCCTCTCTCTTCTGTCTGTGACTGTACTGTCAGGTCTCCTCTCTCTTCTGTCTGTGACTGTCTGGTCTCCTCTCTCTTGTGACTGTCTGGTCTCCTCTCTTCTGTCTGTGACTGTACTGTCAGGTCTCCTCTCTCTTCTGTCTGTGACTGTACTGTCTGGTCTCCTCTCTCTTCTGTCTGTGACTCTACTGTCTGGTCTCCTCTCTCTTCTGTCTGTGACTCTACTGTCTGGTCTCCTCTCTCTTCTGTCTGTGACTCTACTGTCTGGTCTCCTCTCTCTTCTGTCTGTGACTCTACTGTCTGGTCTCCTCTCTCTTCTGTCTGTGACTCTACTGTCTGGTCTCCTCTCTCTTCTGTCTGTGACTGTACTGTCTGGTCTCCTCTCTCTTCTGTCTGTGACTGCACTGCCTGGTCTCCTCTCTTCTGTCTGTGACTGTACTGTCTGGTCTCCTCTCTCTTCTGTCTGTGACTCTACTGTCTCCTCTCTCTTCTGTCTGTGACTGTACTGTCTGGTCTCCTCTCTCTTCTGTCTGTGACTGTCTGGTCTCCTCTCTCTTCTGTCTGTGACTGTCTGGTCTCCTCTCTTCTGTCTGTGACTGTACTG
This sequence comes from Oncorhynchus nerka, assembly GCF_034236695.1. NCBI lineage: Eukaryota > Metazoa > Chordata > Actinopteri > Salmoniformes > Salmonidae > Oncorhynchus > Oncorhynchus nerka. Next base: position 206,763 of record NC_088413.1, on the reverse strand, counting down.
TCAGGTCTCCTCTCACCTTCTGTCTGTGACTGTCTGGCCTCCTCTCTTCTGTCTGTGACTCTACTGTCTGGTCTCCTCTCATCTTCTGTCTGTGACTGTACTGTCAGGTCTCCTCTCTTCTGTCTGTGACTGTACTGTCTGGTCTCCTCTCTCTTCTGTCTGTGACTGTACTGTCTGGTCTCCTCTCTCTTCTGTCTGTGACTGTACTGTCTGGTCTCCTCTCTCTTCTGTCTGTGACTGTACTGTCTGGTCTCCTCTCTTCTGTCTGTGACTCTACTGTCTGGTCTCCTCTCTCTTCTGTCTGTGACTCTACTGTCTGGTCTCCTCTCTCTTCTGTCTGTGACTCTACTGTCTGGTCTCCTCTCTCTTCTGTCTGTGACTCTACTGTCTGGTCTCCTCTCTCTTCTGTCTGTGACTCTACTGTCTGGTCTCCTCTCTCTTCTGTCTGTGACTCTACTGTCTGGTCTCCTCTCTCTTCTGTCTGTGACTCTACTGTCTGGTCTCCTCTCTCTTCTGTCTGTGACTGTACTGTCTGGTCTCCTCTCTCTTCTGTCTGTGACTGCACTGCCTGGTCTCCTCTCTTCTGTCTGTGACTGTACTGTCTGGTCTCCTCTCTCTTCTGTCTGTGACTCTACTGTCTCCTCTCTCTTCTGTCTGTGACTGTACTGTCAGGTCTCCTCTCTCTTCTGTCTGTGACTGTCTGGTCTCCTCTCTCTTCTGTCTGTGACTGTCTGGTCTCCTCTCTTCTGTCTGTGACTCTACTGTCTGGTCTCCTCTCTCTTCTGTCTGTGACTGTACTGTCTGGTCTCCTCTCTCTTCTGTCTGTGACTGTACTGTCTGGTCTCCTCTCTCTTCTGTCTGTGACTCTACTGTCTCCTCTCTCTTCTGTCTGTGACTGTACTGTCAGGTCTCCTCTCTCTTCTGTCTGTGACTGTCTGGTCTCCTCTCTCTTCGGTCTGTGACTCTACTGTCTCCTCTCTCTTCTGTCTGTGACTGTACTGTCAGGTCTCCTCTCACCTTCTGTCTGTGACTGTCTGGTCTCCTCTCTCTTCTGTCTGTGACTCTACTGTCTGGTCTCCTCTCTCTTCTGTCTGTGACTCTACTGTCTGGTCTCCTCTCTCTTCTGTCTGTGACTCTACTGTCTGGTCTCCTCTCTCTTCTGTCTGTGACTCTACTGTCTGGTCTCCTCTCTCTTCTGTCTGTGACTGTACTGTCTGGTCTCCTCTCTCTTCTGTCTGTGACTGCACTGCCTGGTCTCCTCTCTTCTGTCTGTGACTGTACTGTCTGGTCTCCTCTCTCTTCTGTCTGTGACTCTACTGTCTCCTCTCTCTTCTGTCTGTGACTGTACTGTCAGGTCTCCTCTCTCTTCTGTCTGTGACTGTACTGTCAGGTCTCCTCTCTCTTCTGTCTGTGACTGTCTGGCCTCCTCTCTTCTGTCTGTGACTACTGTCTGGTCTCCTCTCTCTTCTGTCTGTGACTGTACTGTCTGGTCTCCTCTCTCTTCTGTCTGTGACTCTACTGTCTGGTCTCCTCTCTCTTCTGTCTGTGACTCTACTGTCTCCTCTCTCTTCTGTCTGTGACTGTACTGTCAGGTCTCCTCTCTCTTCTGTCTGTGACTGTCTGGTCTCCTCTCTCTTCTGTCTGTGACTCTACTGTCTCCTCTCTCTTCTGTCTGTGACTGTACTGTCAGGTCTCCTCTCACCTTCTGTCTGTGACTGTCTGGCCTCCTCTCTTCTGTCTGTGACTCTACTGTCTGGTCTCCTCTCTCTTCTGTCTGTGACTGTACTGTCTGGTCTCCTCTCTCTTCTGTCTGTGACTGTACTGTCTGGTCTCCTCTCTCTTCTGTCTGTGACTGTACTGTCAGGCCTCCTTCAATACCTTGAACTCACTGACCAGTGAAGAGTCATTTCAGAGAGAGTAGATTGAACACAGGGTTGTAAAATGATCCCAACATTCCTAGGTTTCCCAGAAATCTTGGTTGGAGGACTCCAGATGTCCTGCTCATCTCCTCCTGTTTCCAGGAATCTTCCAAGTGGGATTTCTATAAAACCTGGGAATTTTAGGGAAAGCTTCTAGAATGTTGCAACTCTAAACTCAACTCTAAAGCCCCGCCTTATCTCAGCTCGCTGGTCACCATAGCAGCACCCACCCGTAGCACGCGGTCCAGCAGGTATATCTCACTGGTCACCATAGCAGCACCCACCCGTAGCACGCGCTCCAGCAGGTATATCTCACTGATCACTCCCCAAAGCCAATTCCTCCTTTGGCCGCCTTTCCTTCCAGTTCTCTGCTGCCGATGACTGTCACAAACTGCAAAAATCACTGAAGCCGGAGACTCATATCTCCCTCACTAGCTTTAAGCACCAGCTGTCAGAGCAGCTCACAGATCACTGCACCTGTACATAGCCCATCTATAAATAGCCCATTTAACTACCTCATCCCCACACTGTATTTATTTATCTTGCTCCTTTCCACCCCAGTATCTCTACTTGCACATCTACCATTCCAGTGTTTAATTGCTATATTGTAATCACTTCACCACCATGGCCTATTTATTGCCTTACCTCCCTAATCTTACTACATTTGCACTCATTGTATATAGAGTTTATTTTTATTTTATTTTACCTTTATTTTACTAGGCAAGTCAGTTAAGAACAAATTCTTATTTTCAATGACGGCCTAGGAACAGTGGGGTTAACTGCCTGTTCAGGGGCAGAACGACAGATTTTGTACCTTGTCAGCTCGGGGGTTTTGAACTTGCACCCTTTCGGTTACTAGTCCAACGCTCTAACCACTAGGCTACCCTGCCGCCTCTACACTCTAACCACTAGGCTACCCTGCCGCCTCTACACTCTAACCACTAGGCTACCCTGCCGCCTCTACACTCTAACCACTAGGCTACCCTGCCACCTCTACACTCTAACCACTAGGCTACCCTGCCACCTCTACACTCTAACCACTAGGCTACCCTGCCGCCTCTACACTCTAACCACTAGGCTACCTGCCTCCTCTACACTCTAACCACTAGACTACCTGCCACCTCTACACTCTAACCACTAGGCTACCCTGCCGCCTCTACACTCTAACCACTAGGCTACCCTGCCGCCTCTACACTCTAACCACTAGGCTACCCTGCCTCCTCTACACTCTAACCACTAGGCTACCCTGCCGCCTCTACACTCTAACCACTAGGCTACCCTGCCGCCTCTACACTCTAACCACTAGGCTACCCTGCCGCCTCTACACTCTAACCACTAGGCTACCTGCCTCCTCTACACTCTAACCACTAGGCTACCCTGCCTCCTCTACACTCTAACCACTAGGCTACCCTGCCTCCTCTACACTCTAACCACTAGGCTACCCTGCCTCCTCTACACTCTAACCACTAGGCTACCCTGCCGCCTCTACACTCTAACCACTAGGCTACCCTGCCACCTCTACACTCTAACCACTAGGCTACCCTGCCGCCTCTACACTCTAACCACTAGACTACCTGCCTCCTCTACACTCTAACCACTAGACTACCCTGCCACCTCTACACTCTAACCACTAGGCTACCCTGCCACCTCTACACTCTAACCACTAGGCTACCCTGCCTCCTCTACACTCTAACCACTAGGCTACCCTGCCTCCTCTACACTCTAACCACTAGACTACCTACCTCCTCTACACTCTAACCACTAGACTACCTGCCTCCTCTACACTCTAACCACTAGACTACCCTGCCTCCTCTACACTCTAACCACTAGGCTACCTACCTCCTCTACACTCTAACCACTAGACTACCCTGCCTCCTCTACACTCTAACCACTAGGCTACCCTGCCGCCTCTACACTCTAACCACTAGGCTACCCTACCTCCTCTACACTCTAACCACTAGGCTACCCTACCTCCTCTACACTCTAACCACTAGGCTACCCTGCCGCCTCTACACTCTAACCACTAGACTACCCTGCCACCTCTACACTCTAACCACTAGGCTACCCCCCTCTACACTCTAACCACTAGGCTACCCTACCTCCTCTACACTCTAACCACTAGGCTACCCTACCTCCTCTACACTCTAACCACTAGGCTACCTGCCGCCTCTACACTCTAACCACTAGGCTACCCTGCCGCCTCTACACTCTAACCACTAGACTACCTGCCTCCTCTACACTCTAACCACTAGACTACCTACCTCCTCTACACTCTAACCACTAGGCTACCTACCTCCTCTACACTCTAACCACTAGACTACCTACCTCCTCTACACTCTAACCACTAGACTACCTGCCTCCTCTACACTCTAACCACTAGACTACCTGCCTCCTCTACACTCTAACCACTAGACTACCCTGCCTCCTCTACACTCTAACCACTAGGCTACCTGCCTCCTCTACACTCTAACCACTAGACTACCTACCTCCTCTACACTCTAACCACTAGGCTACCTGCCTCCTCTACACTCTAACCACTAGGCTACCTGCCTCCTCTACACTCTAACCACTAGGCTACCTACCTCCTCTACACTCTAACCACTAGACTACCCTGCCTCCTCTACACTCTAACCACTAGGCTACCCTGCCTCCTCTACACTCTAACCACTAGGCTACCCTACCTCCTCTACACTCTAACCACTAGGCTACCCTACCTCCTCTACACTCTAACCACTAGGCTACCCTGCCGCCTCTACACTCTAACCACTAGACTACCCTGCCACCTCTACACTCTAACCACTAGGCTACCCTGCCGTCTCTACACTCTAACCACTAGGCTACCCTACCTCCTCTACACTCTAACCACTAGGCTACCCTACCTCCTCTACACTCTAACCACTAGGCTACCTGCCTCCTCTACACTCTAACCACTAGGCTACCCTGCCACCTCTACACTCTAACCACTAGGCTACCCTACCTCCTCTACACTCTAACCACTAGACTACCCTACCTCCTCTACACTCTAACCACTAGGCTACCTGCCTCTCTACACTCTAACCACTAGGCTACCCTGCCGCCTCTACACTCTAACCACTAGACTACCTGCCTCCTCTACACTCTAACCACTAGACTACCTACCTCCTCTACACTCTAACCACTAGGCTACCTACCTCCTCTACACTCTAACCACTAGGCTACCCTACCTCCTCTACACTCTAACCACTAGGCTACCCTGCCTCCTCTACACTCTAACCACTAGACTACCTGCCTCCTCTACACTCTAACCACTAGACT
>NC_088413.1:171550-196550 GCF_034236695.1 Oncorhynchus nerka | reverse complement strand
TAGTGACTCCTCTAGCACTGAGATGCAGTGCCTTAGACCGCTGTGATACAGCCTGGAATCGAACCAGGGAGTCTGTAGTGACGCCTCTAGCACTGAGATGCAGTGCCTTAGACCGCTGTGATACAGCCTGGAATCGAACCAGGGTGTCTGCAGTGACGCCTCTAGCACTGAGACGCAGTGCCTTAGACCGCTGTGATACAGCCTGGAATCGAACCAAGGGTCTGTAGTGACTCCTCTGTTGAGATGATCCATTAGTCTTCCCTTTCCACTTCCTGTTTTATTTCTAGCACTGAGATGCAGTGCCTTAGGCGCCAGCCTGGAATCGAACCAGAGTCTGAACTCTTAGCACTGAATTTCAGTGCTTTATTTGATACAGTTGAATCGAACCAGGGTCTGTAGTGACGCCTCTAGCACTGAGACAGTAGCCTAGACCCTGCTGCCAACCAGGGTCTTAGACGCCTGGGCACTGAGATGCAGTGCCAGCCGCTGTGATACAGCCTGGAATCGAACCAGGGTCTGAGTGACGCCTCTGCCACTGAGATGCAGTGCCTTAGACCGCTGTGATACAGCCTGGAATTGAACCAGGGTCTTCATCCTTTCTAGCACTGAGATGCAGTCATTCATCCTCCATACAGCCTGGAATCGAACCAGGGTCTGTAATTAATCCATCTCTAATCCATGAGATTCAGTCCTTAGATTAATTCATCCATCCTCCATCCACCAGGGTCTGTAGTGACGCCTAGCACTGAGATCATCCATCTGTGATACAGCCTGGAATCACCAGGGTCTGTAGTGACGCCTCTAACACTGAGACGCAATGCCTTAGACCGCTCGCCATCGGGAGCCATGACTCAAATATCTTTTCGTTCTCTGTTGTCTTGATCCATTAGTCTTCCCTCTCCACTTCCTGTTTTATTTTTCATAGGACAGCCATGGCGTCCACCATCCAATGAAACTCTTTTCTGAACGTCTGCTGTTGATGTGAATCTTGTCTGACTGATCCCTCCATCTTAATGATGCCTGTCAACTGATTAATTAATGGGTCGTTGTGTTCCAGATATCCATCCATCATTTTGCCAAGATCGTTTCAACCTGAAGGAGAGGTACTCATCCATCATCCATCCATTCATCCTTTCAGCCATTAATTCATTCATCCATCCATCATCCATCCTTTCAGCCATTAATTAATCCATCCATCCATCATTCATCCTTTTATTAATTCATCCATCATCCATCCATCATTCATCTTTTCAGCCATTAATTAATTCATCCATCCATCATCCATCCTTTCAGCCATTAATTAATCCATCCATCCATCCATCCTTTCAGCCATTAATTAATTAATCCATCCATCCATCATTCATCCTTTTATTAATTCATCCATCATCCATCCATCATTCATCTTTTCAGCCATTAATTAATTCATCCATCCATCATCATTCATCCTTTCAGCCATTAATTAATTCATCCATCCTCCATCATTCATCCTTTCAGCCATTAATTAATTAATTCATCCATCATCCATCCTTTCAGCCATTAATTAATCCATCCATCATCCATCCTTTCAGCCATTAATTAATTCATCCATCCATCCATCATTCATCCTTTCAGCCATTAATTAATTCATCCATCCCTCCATCATTCATCCTTTCAGCCATTAATTAATTCATCCATCATCCATCCATCATCCATCCTTTCAGCCATTAATTAATTCATTCATCCATCCATCATTCATCCTTTCAGCCATTAATTAATTCATCCATCCATCCATCATCCATCCTTTCAGCCATTAATTCATTCATCCATCCATCCATCATTCATCCTTTCAGCCATTAATTAATTCATTCATCCATCCATCATTCATCCTTTCAGCCATTAATTAATTCATCCATCCATCATTCATCCTTTCAGCCATTAATTAATTCATCCATCCATCCATCATTCATCCTTTCAGCCATTAATTAATTCATCCATCCATCATTCATCCTTTCAGCCATTAATTAATTCATCCATCCCATCCATCATTCATCCTTTCAGCCATTAATTAATTCATCCATCATCATCCATCCTTTCAGCCATTAATTAATTCATCCATCCATCATTCATCCTTTCAGCCATTAATTAATTCATCCATCCATCATTCATCCTTTCAGCCATTAATTAATTCATCCATCCATCCATCATTCATCCTTTCAGCCATTAATTAATTCATCCATCCCTCCATCATTCATCCTTTCAGCCATTAATTAATTCATCCATCCATCATCCATCCTTTCAGCCATTAATTAATTCATCCATCCATCATTCATCCTTTCAGCCATTAATTAATTCATCCATCCATCATTCAGGAAGTCCCTTTCAGCCATTAATTAATTCATCCATCCATCCATCATTCATCCTTTCAGCCATTAATTAATCATCCAATCCGTAATGTCTCATTCCAGGAAGTCCCAGATCACGGTGGAATGTCTGACCCCCTGATTTCAACCACTCTGACTAAATGTCGTTGTCTCCTCCAGGAAGTCCCAGATCATGGTGGAATGTCTGACCCCCTGATTTCAACCACTCTGACTAAATGTTGTTGTCTCATCCAGGAAGTCCCAGATCATGGTGGAATGTCTGACCCCCTGATTTCAACCACTTTGTCTTCTGACTAAATGTCGTTGTCTCCTCCAGGAAGTCCCAGATCATGGTGGAATGTCTGACCCCTGATTTCAACCACTTTGTCTTCTGACTAAATGTCGTTGTCTCCTCCAGGAAGTCCCAGATCATGGTGGAATGTCTGACCCCTGATTTCAGAGGAGACCTGGCAGCGGTGGAGAAGATCGTCCAATCAGGGCTGGACGTTTACGCCCACAATGTGGAGACCGTCCGCGAGCTGCAGAGGTACGGGCCCTGACCCTTACGTGACCCTATTCCCTATACAGGGGGGTCGTTTGACTCGGGCCCTGACCCTTACGTGACCCTATTCCCTATACAGGGGACTACGTTTGACTCGGGCCCTGACCCCTACGTGACCCTGTTCCCTATACAGGGGGGTCGTTTGACTCGGGCCCTGACCCTTACGTGACCCTATTCCCTATACAGGGGACTACGTTTGACTCGGGCCCTGACCCCTACGTGACCCTATTCCCTATACAGGGGGGTCGTTTGACTCGGCCCATAGGGAACAGGGGGGGTGGTGTCGTTTGGGGACGCAAAGCATGGCTACACTGTTAAGACCCTGGTCAATATACCTCTACCTGTCTGTCTGGTCTCAGAATAACTATACCTGTCTGTCTGGTCTCAGAATAACTATACCTGTCTGTCTGTCTACCTGTCTGTCTGGTCTCAGAATAACTCTACCTGTCTGTCTACCATCAGGCTCTCTCTCCCTGACCTGCTCCACTGTGAACCCAATGAAAGGAAACAGCTGTAGCCTGGGTTCCAGTCTGTTTCTCCCTGACCTGCTCCACTGTGAACCCAATGAAAGGAAACAGCTGTAGCCTGGGTTCCAGTCTGTTTCTCCCTGACCTGCTCCACTGTGAACCCAATGAAAGGAAACAGCTTCAGCTGTAGCCTGGGTTCCAGTCTGTTTCTCCCTGACCTGCTCCACTGTGAACCTAATGAAAGGAAACAGCTGTAGCCTGGGTTCCAGTCTGTTTCTCCCTGACCTGCTCCACTGTGAACCCAATGAAAGGAAACAGCTGTAGCCTGGGTTCCAGTCTGTTTCTCCCTGACCTGCTCCACTGTGAACCCAATGAAAGGAAACAGCTGTAGCCTGGGTTCCAGTCCGTTTCTCCCATCATTCCAGTGTCCGTTCTCCCATCATTCAGTGTCATGACACCGAGTACAAGGAGTGGAATGTTAACACAACAGGTTCTGGATTCCAGGCTACTTCTATTTTTCTTCATGGATTCCCCAGTGAACCATATTTGTCCCCCCCCCCCATGGTGCAGTACACTTCCTGTCCACCAGGAAGGGGGAAGGAGACGATGGACTTGGTGTGAAGGAACTGTCTTTGTTAAGAGGTTAATACCGACTCTGACCAGCAGGTGGCAGCAAAACGCCCCCATTTTTTTAATAGAAACTTGACTGTTGGACCACGTCTATCCTAGACAATAACCTTCATATAATGGACTCTGGTCCATCTTAGTGCACTTCATAGGGAATAGGGTGCACTTCATAGGGAATAGGGTGCATGTCAAATGAAGTGCACTTCATAGGGAATAGGGATGCAGTTCAAATGAAGTGCACTTCATAGGGAATAGGGTGCACTTCATAGGGAATAGGGTGCACTTCATAGGGAATAGGGCTCATGGAAGTGCACTTCATAGGGAATAGGGTGCACTTCATAGGGAATAGGGTGCACTTCATAGGGAATAGGGCTCATGTCAAATGAAGTGCACTTCATAGGGAATAGGGTGCACTTCATAGGGAATATGGATGCAGTTCAAATGAAGTGCACTTCATAGGGAATAGGGTGCACTTCATAGGGAATAGGGTGCACTTCATAGGGAATATGGATGCAGTTCAAATGAAGTGCACTTCATAGGGAATAGGGTGCACTTCATAGGGAATAGGGATGCAGTTCAAATGAAGTGCACTTCATAGGGAATAGGGATGCAGTTCAAATGAAGTGCACTTCATAGGGAATAGGGCACCATTTGGGAATAGGTACACTTTTGCAGTTCCCTGAATACAGATCGGCACCAGAGGAACCGCCGAGTCTGAATATATTGTCCGTAACTTTTACTGACGGAAAAGAAATCATTTATATTTTCTTTCTATGACCTTTTGACCCCACAGACACGTCCGTGATCCGCGGGCGAACATCGACCAATCCCTGAATGTCCTGCGTCACGCCAAGGGCGTCAAACCAGACATTCTCACCAAGACCTCCATCATGTTGGGTCTCGGAGAGACGGACCGGCAGATCTATAACACACTGACCGGTACATACACACACACACGCACACACACACACACACGTCTGGGAGAGACGAACAGATATGATATATTTGTAACCAGTAACGGTGTTGTTGTTGTTGTTGTTGTTGTTGTTGACAGAGCTGAGAGAGGCAGGAGTGGATTGTCTAACACTGGGACAGTACATGCAGCCCACCAAACGCCACCTCAAGGTACACACACACACACACACACACACACACACAGAGACACAGAGACACACACACACAGACACACACAGACACACACACACAGAGACACAGACACACAGACACACACACACACACACACAGACACACACACAGAGACACAGACACACACACACACAGACAGACACACACACACACCACACACACACACACACACACACACACACAGAGCCAACCACCCAGGCAGCAGGATTTCAGTTCAGAATAACCATGTGTGTGTGTATGTCTGTGTGTGTGTGTGCGTGTGTCTGTGTGTCTGTGTGTGTGTGTGTCTGTGTGTCTCTGTGTGTGTGTGTGTGTGTGTGTGTGTGTGTGTGTGTGTGTGTGTGTGTGTGTGTGTGTGTGTGTGTGTGTGTGTGTGCGTGCGTGCGTGTGTGTGTGCAGGTAGAGGAGTATGTGACTCCTGAGAGGTTTGTCCACTGGGAGGAGGTGGGGAAGGAGATGGGATTCGTCTACACAGCCAGCGGACCCTTAGTGCGCTCCTCATACAAAGCAGGTGAGACACACAGAGACACGGAGACACAGACAGAGACAGAGACACACACAGAGACACGGAGACCCAGACACAGAGACACGGAGACCCAGACACAGAGACACAGAGACCAGACAGACACAGACCCAGACACACGGAGACCCAGACAGAGACACGGAGACCCAGACAGACACGGAGACCCACGGAGACCAGACCCAGACAGAGACACGGAGACCCAGACAGAGACACGGAGACCCAGACAGAGACCCAGACAGAGACACGGAGACCCAGACAGAGACACGGAGACCCAGACAGAGACACGGAGACCCAGACACAGAGACACAGACACGGAGACCCAGACAGAGACACGGAGACCCACACAGAGACACGGAGACCCAGACAGACACGGAGACCCAGACAGAGACACGGAGACCCAGACAGAGACACGGAGACCCAGACAGACACGGAGACCCAGACAGGACACGGAGACCCAGACAGACACGGAGACCCAGACAGAGACACGGAGACCCAGACAGAGACACGGAGACCCAGACAGAGACACGGAGACCCAGACAGAGACACACAGACAGACACGGAGACCCAGACAGACACGGAGACCCAGACAGACACGGAGACCCAGACAGACACGGAGACCCAGACAGACACGGAGACCCAGACAGACACGGAGACCCAGACAGAGACACGGAGACCCAGACAGAGACACGGAGACCCAGACAGAGACACGGAGACCCAGACACAGAGACGGAGACCCAGACACAGAGACACGGAGACCCAGACACGGAGACCCAGACACAGAGACCCAGACAGAGACACGGAGACCCAGACACAGAGACACGGAGACCCAGACAGAGACACGGAGACCCAGACAGAGACACGGAGACAGACCACGGAGACCCAGACAGACACAGAGACACTGAGACACAGAGACAGAAGACCCAGACAGACACCACGGAGACCCAGACAGACACGGAGACCCAGACACGGAGACCCAGAGACACGGAGACCCAGACAGACAGAGACACGGAGACACTGAGACACGGAGACCCAGACAGACACGGAGACCCAGACAGAGACACGGAGACCCAGACAGAGACACGGAGACCCAGACAGAGACACGGAGACCCAGACAGAGACACGGAGACCCAGACAGACACGGAGACCCAGACAGAGACACGGAGACCCAGACAGAGACACGGAGACCCAGACAGAGACACGGAGACCCAGACAGACACAGACCCAGACAGAGACACGGAGACCCAGACACAGAGACCCAGACAGAGACCCGGAGACACAGAGACACGGAGACCCAGACACAGAGACCACAGGAGACCACAGACACAGACAGACACGGAGACCCAGACAGACAGAGACCCAGACAGACACGGAGACACGGAGACCCAGACACAGAGACACGGAGACCCCACAGAGACACAGAGACCCACACAGAGACACAGAGACCCACACGGAGACCCACACAGACACGGAGACCCAGACAGACACGGAGACCCAGACAGACACGGAGACCCAGACAGACACGGAGACCCAGACAGACACGGAGACCCAGACAGACACGGAGACCCAGACACGGAGACCCAGACAGACACGGAGACCCAGACAGACACGGAGACCCAGACAGACACGGAGACCCAGACAGACACGGAGACCCAGACAGACACTGAGACCCACACAGAGACCCAGACAGACACAGAGACCCACACAGACACTGAGACCCACACGGAGACCCAGACAGACACGGAGACATTCTCCCCTCTCATTCTCCCCTCTCATTCTCCACCCCTCTCATTCTCCACTCCTCTCATTCTCCACCCCTCTCATTCTCCACTCCTCTCATTCTCCACCCCTCTCATTCTCCACCCCTCTCATTCTCCTCCCCTCTCATTCTCCACCCCTCTCATTCTCCACTCCTCTCATTCTCCACCCCTCTCCACTCCTCTCCTCTCATTCTCCACCCCTCTCATTCTCCACTCCTCTCATTCTCCACTCCTCTCATTCTCCTCCCCTCTCATTCTCCACTCCTCCATTCTCCTCCCCTCTCATTCTCCACCCCTCTCATTCTCCACCCCTCTCATTCTCCACCCCTCTCATTCTCCACTCCTCTCATTCTCCACCCCTCTCCTCTCCTCTCATTCTCCACCCCTCTCATTCTCCACCCTCTCATTCTCCCTCCTCTCATTCTCCCTCCTCTCATTCTCCTCCCCTCTCATTCTCCACTCCTCTCATTCTCCTCCCCTCTCATTCTCCACCCCTCTCATTCTCCACCCCTCTCATTCTCCTCCCCTCTCATTCTCCACCCCTCTCATTCTCCTCCCCTCTCATTCTCCACTCCTCTCATTCTCCACCCCTCTCATTCTCCACCCCTCTCATTCTCCTCTCCTCTCATTCTCCACCCCTCTCATTCTCCACCCCTCTCATTCTCCACCCCTCTCATTCTCCACCCCTCTCATTCTCCTCCCCTCTCATTCTCCACTCCTCTCATTCTCCACCCCTCTCATTCTCCTCTCCTCTCATTCTCCTCCTCTCATTCTCCACTCCTCTCATTCTCCTCCCCTCTCATTCTCCTCCCCTCTCATTCTCCACCCCCTCTCTCTCATTCTCCTCCCTCTCCACCCCTCTCATTCTCCTCTCCTCTCATTCTCCACCCCTCTCATTCTCCACCCCTCCTCCTCTCCTCTCATTCTCCACTCCTCTCATTCTCCTCTCCTCTCATTCTCCACTCCTCTCATTCTCACCCCTCTCATTCTCCCTCCTCTCATTCTCCCTCCTCTCATTCTCCCTCCTCTCATTCTCCTCCCTCTCATTCTCCTCCCCTCTCATTCTCCACTCCTCTCATTCTCCACCCCTCTCATTCTCCTCCCTCTCCCTCCTCTCATTCTCCTCCCCTCTCATTCTCCTCCCCTCTCATTCTCCACCCTCTCATTCTCCACCCTCTCATTCTCCTCCCCTCTCATTCTCCTCCCCTCTCCACTCCTCTCATTCTCCTCCCTCTCCACTCCTCTCATTCTCCTCCCTCTCATTCTCCTCCCTCTCATTCTCCACTCCTCTCATTCTCCTCCCCTCTCATTCTCCACCCCTCTCATTCTCCACCCCTCTCATTCTCCTCCCCTCTCCACTCCTCTCATTCTCCACCCCTCTCATTCTCCACCCCTCTCATTCTCCACCCCTCTCATTCTCCACCCTCTCATTCTCCACCCTCTCATTCTCCACTCCTCTCATTCTCCACTCCTCTCATTCTCCACTCCTCTCATTCTCCACCCCTCTCATTCTCCACCCTCTCATTCTCCACCCCTCTCATTCTCCACCCCTCTCATTCTCCACTCCTCTCATTCTCCACTCTTCTCATTCTCCACCCCTCTCATTCTCCACCCCTCTCATTCTCCACCCCTCTCATTCTCCTCCCCTCTCATTCTCCTCCCTCTCATTCTCCACCCCTCTCATTCTCCACCCCTCTCATTCTCCACCCCTCTCATTCTCCCTCCTCTCATTCTCCACCCCTCTCATTCTCCACCCTCTCATTCTCCACCCCTCTCATTCTCCACTCCTCTCATTCTCCACTCCATTCTCATTCTCCACCCCTCTCATTCTCCACCCCTCTCATTCTCCACCCCTCTCATTCTCCACTCCTCTCATTCTCCTCCCCTCTCATTCTTCTCCTCTCTCCACTCCTCTCATTCTCCTCCCTCTCATTCTCTCCCCTCTCCCTCCTCTCATTCTCCTCCCCTCTCATTCTCCTCTCCTCTCATTCTCCACCCCTCTCATTCTCTCCATTCTCCCTCCTCTCATTCTCCACTCCTCTCATTCTCCACTCCTCTCATTCTCCACTCCTCTCATTCTCCTCTCATTCTCCACCCCTCTCATTCTCCACCCCTCTCATTCTCCTCTCCTCTCATTCTCCCCCTCTCATTCTCCTCTCCTCTCATTCTCCACTCCTCTCATTCTCCACTCTCTCATTCTCCTCCCCTCTCATTCTCTCCTCTCCCTCCTCTCATTCTCCACTCCTCTCATTCTCCTCCTCTCATTCTCATTCTCCCTCTTCTCATTCTCCTCCCCCTCTCATTCTCCACTCCTCTCATTCTCCTCCCCTCTCATTCTCCTCCCCTCTCATTTTCCTCCTCTCCCTCCTCTCATTCTCCTCCCTCCTCTCCTTCTCATTCTCCTCCCCTCTCATTCTCCACTCCTCTCATTCTCCACTCTTCTCATTCTCCTTCTCCACCCCTCTCATTCTCTCTCTCATTCTCCTCTCATTCTCCTCCCCTCTCATTCTCCACTCCTCTCATTCTCCTCTCCTCTCATTCTCCACCCCTCTCATTCTCCACTCCTCTCATTCTCCACTCCTCTCATTCTCCTCCCCTCTCATTCTCCTCCCCTCTCCCTCCTCTCATTCTCCCTCCTCTCATTCTCCACCCCTCTCATTCTCCACCCTCTCATTCTCCACCCCTCTCATTCCTCACCCCTCTCATTCTCCACTCCTCTCATTCTCCACTCTTCTCATTCTCCACCCCTCTCATTCTCCACTCCTCTCATTCTCCACCCCTCTCATTCTCCTCCCCTCTCATTCTCCTCTCCTCTCATTCTCCACCCCTCTCATTCTCCACTCCTCTCATTCTCCACCCCTCTCATTCTCCTCCCCTCTCATTCTCCTCTCCTCTCATTCTCCACCCCTCTCATTCTCCACCCCTCTCATTCTCCACCCCTCTCATTCTCCACTCCTCTCATTCTCCACTCCTCTCATTCTCCACTCCTCTCATTCTCCACTCCTCTCATTCTCCACCCCTCTCATTCTCCACCCCTCTCATTCTCCACTCCTCTCATTCTCCTCCCCTCTCATTCTCCTCCCCTCTCCACTCCTCTCATTCTCCTCCCCTCTCATTCTCCTCCCCTCTCCACTCCTCTCATTCTCCTCCCCTCTCATTCTCCTCCCCTCTCCACCCCTCTCATTCTCCACCCCTCTCATTCTCCACTCCTCTCATTCTCCCTCCTCTCATTCTCCTCCTCTCATTCTCCACCCCTCTCATTCTCCACTCCTCTCATTCTCTCCTCTCATTCTCCTCCCCTCTCATTCTCCACTCCTCTCATTCTCTCCTCTCATTCTCCACCCCTCTCATTCTCTCCTCTCATTCTCCTCCCCTCTCATTCTCCTCCCCTCTCCACTCCTCTCATTCTCCACTCCTCTCATTCTCCTCCCCTCTCATTCTCCCTCCTCTCATTCTCCACTCTTCTCATTCTCCTCCCTCTCCACCCCTCTCATTCTCCCTCCTCTCATTCTCCACCCCTCTCATTCCTCTCATTCTCCTCTCTCATTCTCCACTCCTCTCATTCTCCTCCCTCTCATTCTCCACTCCTCTCATTCTCCACTCTTCTCATTCTCCTCCCCTCTCCACCCCTCTCATTCTCCCTCCTCTCATTCTCTCTCATTCTCCTCCCCTCTCATTCTCTCCCCTCTCCACTCCTCTCATTCTCCTCCCCCTCTCATTCTCCTCCCCTCTCATCATTCTCCACCCCTCTCATTCTCCACCCCTCTCATTCTCCACCCTCTCATTCTCCACCCCTCTCATTCTCCACCCCTCTCATTCTCCACCCCTCTCATTCTCCACTCCTCTCATTCTCCACCCCTCTCATTCTCCTCCCCTCTCATTCTCCCTCCTCTCATTCTCCACCCCTCTCATTCTCCACCCCCTCATTCTCCACCCTCTCATTCTCCTCCTCTCATTCTCCACTCCTCTCATTCTCCACCCTCTCATTCTCCACCCCTCTCATTCTCCACCCTCATTCTCATTCTCATTCTCCTCCTCTCATTCTCCACCCTCTCATTCTCCACCCCTCTCATTCTCCCCCTCTCATTCTCCACCCCTCTCATTCTCCTCCCCTCTCATTCTCCTCCCCTCTCCTCCTCTCATTCTCCTCCCTCTCATTCTCCTCCCCTCTCCTCTCCTCTCATTCTCCACCCTCTCATTCTCCACCCTCTCCTTCTCCACCCCTCTCATTCTCCACCCCTCTCATTCTCCACTCCTCTCATTCTCCACTCCTCTCATTCTCCTCTCCTCTCATTCTCCACCCCTCTCATTCTCCACCCCTCTCATTCTCCTCCCCTCTCACTCCTCTCATTCTCTCTCACTCTCCTCTCATCTCCACCCCTCTCATTCTCCCTCTCTCATTCTCCACTCCTCTCATTCTCCTCTCATTCTCCTCTCATTCTCCTCTCTCATTCTCCTCCCCTCTCATTCTCCTCTCCTCTCATTCTCCACCCCTCTCATCTCTCTCATTCTCCTCCCCTCTCATTCTCACTCCTCTCATTCTCCTCCCCTCTCCACTCCTCTCATTCTCCACCCCTCTCATTCTCCACCCCTCTCATTCTCCACCCCTCTCATTCTCCACCCCTCTCATTCTCCACCCCTCTCATTCTCCACCCCTCTCATTCTCCACCCCTCTCATTCTCCACCCCTCTCCACTCCTCTCATTCTCCACCCCTCTCATTTCTCCTCCCCTCTCATTCTCCACTCTCTCATTCTCCACCCCTCTCCACTCCTCTCATTCTCCACCCCTCTCATTCTCCACCCCTCTCATTCTCCTCCTCTCATTCTCCACTCTCTCATTCTCCACCCCTCTCCATCCTCTCATTCTCCACACCTCTCATTCTCCACCCCTCTCATTCTCCACTCCTCTCATTCTCCCTCTCCCTCCTCTCATTCTCCTCCTCTCATTCTCCCTCCTCTCATTCTCCTCCCCTCTCCACTCCTCTCATTCTCCTCCTCTCCAACTCCTCTCATTCTCCTCCTCTCATTCTCCTCCCCTCTCATTCTCCACCCTCTCATTCTCCACCCTCTCATTCTCCTCTCATTCTCCACCCCTCTCATTCTCCTTCTCCACTCCTCTCATTCTCCTCTCCTCTCATTCTCCTCCCCTCTCATTCTCCCTCCTCTCATTCTCCTCCCCTCTCATTCTCCCCCCTCTCATTCTCCCCTCTCATTCTCTCCCCTCTCACTCCTCTCATTCTCCTCCCCTCTCATTCTCCACCCCTCTCATTCTCCACTCCTCTCATTCTCCTCCTCTCATTCTCCACTCCTCTCATTCTCCACTCCTCTCATTCTCCACTCCTCTCATTCTCCACTCCTCTCATTCTCCACCCCTCTCATTCTCCACCCTCTCATTCTCCACCCCTCTCATTCTCCACCCTCTCATTCTCCACTCCTCTCATTCTCCCTCTTCTCATTCTCCACCCCTCTCATTCTCCCTCCTCTCATTCTCCACCCCTCTCATTCTCCTCCTCTCATTCTCCTCTCCTCTCATTCTCCACCCCTCTCATTCTCCACCCCTCTCATTCTCCACCCCTCTCATTCTCCACTCCTCTCATTCTCCACCCCTCTCATTCTCCACCCTCTCATTCTCCACCCCTCTCATTCTCCACCCTCTCATTCTTCCTCTCATTCTCCCACCCTCTCATTCTCCACCCCTCTCATTCTCCACCCCTCTCATTCTCCCTCCCTCTCCTCCCCTCTCATTTCCTCCCCTCTCCACTCCTCTCATTCTTCCCTCTCATTCTCCCTCCTCTCATTCTCCACCCCTCTCATTTCTCCCCTCTCCTCCTCTCATTCTCCTCCCCCTCTCATTCTCCTCCCCTCTCATTCTCCACCCTCTCATTCTCCACCCTCTCATTCTCCTCCCCTCTCATTTCTCCCCTCTCCCTCCTCTCATTTCTCCTCCCCTCTCCACTCCTCTCATTCTCTCCCTCTCATTCTCCTCCCTCTCATTCTCCACTCCTCTCATTCTCCCCCCTCTCATTCTCCACCCCTCTCATTCTCCACCCCTCTCATTCTCCTCCCCTCTCCACTCCTCTCATTCTCCTCCCCTCTCATTCTCCACCCCTCTCATTCTCCACTCCTCTCATTCTCCTCCCCTCTCATTCTCTCCTCTCATTCTCCCTCCTCTCATTCTCCACCCTCTCATTCTCCACCCCTCTCATTCTCCACCCTCTCATTCTCCACCCCTCTCATTCTCCACCCTCTCATTCTCCCCTCTCATTCTCCCTCTTCTCATTCTCCACCCTCTCATTCTCCTCCTCTCATTCTCCACCCCTCTCTCATTCTCCTCCCTCTCATTCTCCCTCCTCTCATTCTCCACCCCTCTCATTCTCCACCCCTCTCATTCTCCACCCCTCTCATTCTCCACTCCTCCTCTCCACCCCTCTCATTCTCCACCCTCTCATTCTCCCCTCTCATTCTCCACTCCTCCATTCTCCCTCCTCTCATTCTCCACCCCTCTCATTCTCCACCCCTCTCATTCTCCACCCCTCTCATTCTCCACTCTCTCATTCTCCACCCCTCTCATTTCTCCTCCCCCTCTCATTCTCCTCCCCTCTCATTCTCCTCCTCTCCACTCCTCTCATTCTCCTCCTCTCATTCTCCTCTCCTCTCATTCTCCCTCCTCTCATTCTCCACCCCTCTCATTCTCCACCCCTCTCATTCTCCACTCCTCTCATTCTCCACTCCTCTCATTCTCTCTCATTCTCCTCTCATTCTCCTCCCCTCTCATTCTCCCTCCTCTCATTCTCCACTCCTCTCATTCTCCACCCCTCTCATTCTCCACTCCTCTCATTCTCCTCCCCTCTCATTCTCATTCTCTCCCTCTCTCCACTCCTCTCATTCTCCACTCCTCTCATTCCTCTCATTCTCCCTCTCTCATTCTCCACTCTTCTCATTCTCCTCCCCTCTCCATTCATTCTCACTCCTCTCATTCTCCCTCCCCTCTCATTCTCCTCCCCTCTCATTTTCCTCCCCTCTCCCTCCTCTCATTCTCTCCTCCTCTCATTCTCATTCTCCTCCTCTCATTCTCCACTCTCTCATTCTCCCTCTTCTCATTCTCCTCCCCTCTCCATTCTCCTCCTCTCATTCTCTCTCATTCTCCTCCCCTCTCATTCTCCCTCCTCTCATTCTCCACTCCTCTCATTCTCCTCCCCTCTCATTCTCCTCCCCTCTCCACTCCTCTCATTCTCCACTCCTCTCATTCTCCACCCCTCTCATTCTCCACCCTCTCATTCTCCACCCCTCTCATTCCTCACCCCTCTCATTCTCCACTCCTCTCATTCTCCACTCTTCTCATTCTCCCCTCTCATTCTCCACTCCTCTCATTCTCCACCCCTCTCATTCTCCTCCCCTCTCATTCTCCTCTCCTCTCATTCTCCACCCCTCTCATTTTCTCTCCTCTCATTCTCCACCCCTCTCATTTCTCCCCTCATTCTCTCCTCTCATTCTCCTCATTCCCCTCTCATTCTCCACCCCTCTCATTCTCCCTCCTCTCATTCTCCACTCCTCTCATTCTCCCTCCTCTCATTCTCCACTCCTCTCATTCTCCACCCCTCTCATTCTCCACCCCTCTCATTCTCCACTCCTCTCATTCTCCTCCCCTCTCATCCCCTCTCCACTCCTCTCATTCTCCTCCCCTCTCATTCTCCTCCCCTCTCACTTCTCATTCTCCCCCCTCTCATTCTCCTCCCCTCTCTCCACCCCTCTCATTCTCCACCCCTCTCATTCTCCACTCCTCTCATTCTCCCTCCTCTCATTCTCCTCTCCTCTCATTCTCCACCCCTCTCATTCTCCACTCCTCTCATTCTCCTCCTCTCATTCTCCTCCCTCTCATTCTCCACTCCTCTCATTCTCCCTCCTCTCATTCTTCTCCTCCCCTCTCATTCTCCTCCCTCTCATTCTCCTCCCTCTCATTCTCTCCCTCCTCTCATTCTCCTCCTCTCATTCTCTCCTCTCATTCTCCCTCTCTCATTCTCCTCCCCCTCTCCCCTCTCATTCTCCTCCCTCTCATTTTCTCCACTCCTCTCATTCTCCACTCCTCTCATTCTCCTCCCCTCTCATTCTCTCATTCTCCCTCTCTCATTCTCCTCCCCTCTCCACCCCTCCATTCTCATTCTCATTCTCCTCTCATTCTCCTCCCCTCTCATTCTCCCCCTCTCCTCTTCTCTCATTCTCCCCTCTCATTCTCCTCCCCTCTCCACTCCTCTCATTCTCCACTCCTCTCATTTCTCCATTCTCCACCCTCTCATTTCTCTCATTCTCCCCTCTCATTCTCCATTCTCCCTCTCTCATTCTCCACCCCTCTCATTCTCCTCCCCTCTCATTCTCCACCCCTCTCATTCTCCACCCCTCTCATTCTCCACCCCTCTCATTCTCCACCCCTCTCATTCTCCACTCTCTCATTCTCCACTCCTCTCATTCTCCACCCTCTCATTCTCCACCCCTCTCATTCTCCACTCCTCTCATTCTCCACCCTCTCATTCATTCTCCACTCATTCTCTCATTCTCCCCCTCTCATTCTCCACCCCTCTCATTCTCCACCCCTCTCATTCTCCTCCCCTCTCATTCTCCTCCCCTTCTCCTCCATTCTCCTCCTCTCATTCTCCTCATTCTCCCTCCTCTCATTCTCCTCCCCTCTCATTCTTCTCCACTCCTCTCATTCTCCACTCCTCTCATTCTCCACCCTCTCATTCTCCACCCTCTCATTCTCCACCCTCTCATTCTCCCCTCTCCTTCTCCTCCTCTCATTCTCCACCCCTCTCATTCTCCTCCTCCTCTCATTTCTCCCATTCCCCTCTCATTCTCCTCCATTCTCCACCCCTCCATTCTCATTCTCATTCTCCCCTCCCCTCTCATTCTCCTCCCCTCTCATTCTCCATCTCATTCTCCCTCCTCTCTCTCCATTCTCCACCCCTCTCATTCTCCTCTCCTCTCATTCTCTCACCTCCTCTCATTCTCCCTCCCTCTCATTCTCCTCCCCCCTCTCATTCTCCCTCTCTCCTTCTCCACCTCTCTCTCATTCTCCACTCCTCTCATTCTCCACTCCTCTCATTCTCCACCCCTCTCATTCTCCACCCTCTCATTCTCTCATCCTCTCCTCTCATTCTCCCTCCTCCTCTCATTCTCCACTCCTCTCATTCTCTCCTCTCCTCTCATTCTCCACCCCCTCTCTCATTCATTCCACTCCTCTCATTTCTCCACCCCTCTCATTCTCTCTCACCCCTCTCATTCTCCACCCCTCTCATTCTCCACCCTCTCATTCTTCTCTCTCCCCTCTCATTCTCTCATTCTCCTCTCATTCCCCTCTCATTCTCTCCTCTCATTCTCCTCTCCTCTCATTCTCCACTCCCTCTCATTCTCCACCCCTCTCATTCTCCTCTCATTCTCCCCCTCTCATTCTCCACCCCTCTCATTTCCCTCCATTCTCATTCTCCTCTCATTCTCCTCTCATCTCTCCATTCTCCACCCCTCTCATTCTCTCCCCTCTCATTCTCTCCCCTCTCATTCTCCTCCTCCTCTCATTCTCCACCTCTCATTCTCCACCCTCTCATTCTTCTCCACTCCTCTCATTCTCCACTCTCATTCTCTCCTCTCATTCTTCTCTCACTCCCTCTCATTTCTCTCATTCTCCACCCCTCTCATTCTCCACTCCTCTCATTCTCTCCCCTCTCCTTCTCTCCCCTCTCATTTCTCCACTCCTCTCATTCTCCTCCTCTCATTCTCCCTCCTCTCATTCTCCACTCCTCTCATTCTCCACTCCTCTCATTCTCCACTCCTCTCATTCTCCACCCCTCTCATTCTCCCCTCTCATTCTCCACCCTCTCATTCTCATTCTCCTCCTCTCTCTCTCTCTCATTCTCCACCCCTCTCATTCTCTCCTCTCATTCTCCACTCCCTCTCATTCTCACTCCTCTCATTCTCACCCCTCTCTCCTCCACCCTCTCATTCTCCACCCCTCTCATTCTCCACCCTCTCATTCTCTCCCCTCTCATTCTCCACCCCCTCTCATTCTCACTCCCTCTCATTCTCCACCCTCTCATTCTCCACCCCTCTCTCTCTCATTCTCCTCCTCCTCTCCCTCTCATTCATTCTCCTCCCCTCTCATTCTCCACCCCTCTCATTCTCCTCCCTCTCCTCTCTCATTCTCCTCCCCTCCTCCTCTCATTCTCCACTCCTCATTCTCCACTCTCTCATTTCTCCCCTCTCCTCCTCTCATTCTCCTCCTCCCCTCTCATTCTCCACCCTCTCATTCTCCTCCCCTCTCATTCTCCACCCCTCTCATTCTCTCCCCTCTCTCTCTCTCATTTCTCCATTCCCCTCTCATTCTCCACCCTCTCTCACCCTCTTCTCCACTCCTCTCCTCCTCTCATTCTCACTCTCCTCTCCATTCTCTCCTCTCATTCTCCACCCTCTCATTCTCCTCCCCTCATTTCTCTCATTTCTCTCCCCTCTCATTCTCCACTCCCTCTCATTCTCCACCCCTCTCATTTCCACCCTCCTCTCATTCTCCTCATTCTCTCCTCTCATTCTCATTCTCACCCTCTCATTCTCCTCTCATTTCTCCACTCCTCTCATTCTCTCTCATTCTCCTCCTCTCATTCTCCACCCCTCTCATTTCCTCCCTCCACCTCCTCTCATTCTCCCTCTCATCCTCTCCCACCCCTCCATTCTCATTCTCCATTCTCCTCCTCTCATTCTCTCCCCTCTCATTCTCCACCCTCTCATTCTCCCTCTCATTCTCCCTCTCATTCTCTCAGTTCCTCTCATTCCTCAATCACCCTCTCATTCTTCTCTCATTTCTCTCATCCTCTCATTCTCCACCCTCTCATTCTCCTCCCTTCATTCTCCTCCTCATTCTCCTCCCCTCCTCTCATTCTCCAAATTCTCATTCTCCTCCCCTCTCCCTCTCCTCCTCTCATTCTCCTCTCCTCTCCCCTCTCATTCTCCTCCCTCATTTCCACTCCTCTCATTCTCCTCCCATTCATCTCTCCTCTCATTCTCCTCCTCTCTCTCCACCCCTCTCATTCTCCACCCCTCTCATTCTCCACCCCTCTGGGAAGATTCTCACTCCTCTCAGGGGGTCTCATTCTCCACCCCTCTCATTCTCTCCCTCTCATTCTCCACCCCTCTCATTCTCCTCCTCTCATTCTCCTCTCCATTCTCATTCTACCCCTCTCATTCTCCTCCTCTCATTCTCCACCCCTCTCATTCTCCTCCCTCTCAGTCCTCTCATCCTCCACCCCTCTCATTCTCCACCCCTCTCATTCTCCCTCCCTCTCATTCTCCACTCCTCTCATTCTCCTCCCTTCATTCTCCTCCTCTCATTCTCCACTCCTCTCATTCTCCACCTCCTGGGGAAGATTCTCCAGGGGGGTCATTCTCCACTCCTCTCATTCTCCTCCCCTCTCATTCTTCTCTCCCTCCTCTCATTCTCCTCCTCTCATTCTCCTCCCCTAATTCTCCATTCTCCTCCCCTCTCATTCTCCTCCCTCTCCTCTCATTCTCCACCCTCTCATTCTCTCCTCTCATTCTCCACCCCTCTCATTCTCCCTCCTCTCATTCTCCCCTCTCATTCTATTCCTCTCATTCTCCCTCTCATTCTCCTCCTCTGGGAAGATCATTCTCCACTCCTCTCATTCTCCACCCCTCTCATTCTCCACTCCTCTCATTCTCCTCCCCAGGATTTTCATTCTCCACCCCTCTCATTCTCCTCCTCTCATTCTCCTCCCTCTCATTCTCCACTCCTCTCATTCTCCACTCCTCTCATTCTCCACCCCCTCTCATTCTCCTCTATTCTTCCCCTCTCATTTCTCCACTCCTCTCATTCTCCTGGGACTCCATTTCTCATTCTCCACCCCTCTCAAATTCTCACCTCATTCTCCTCCCCTCTCATCCAATTCTCCTCTCATTCTCCTCCCCTCTCATTCTCCTGGGAATTCTCCTCCCCTCTCATTCTCCTTATCTCATTCTCCACTCCTCTATTCTCCACCTCTCAAGATTCTCCACCCTCTCATTCTCCACCTCTCATTCTCCACCCCTCTCATTCTCTCCTTCATTCTCCTCCCCTCTCATTTCTCCTCCCTCTCAAATCCACCCCTCTCATCTCATTTCTCACCCCTCTCATTTCCACTCCCTCTCATTCTCCACCCTCTCATTCTCCACTCCTCTCATTCTCCACCCCTCTCATTCTCCACCCTCTCATTCTCCACCCCTCTCATTCTCCACTCCTCTATTCTCACTCCTCTCATTCTCCACTCTCATTCTAATTCCACTCCTCTCATTCTCCACTCCTCTCATTCTCCACCCTCTCATTTCTCACCCCTCTCATTCTCCACCCCTCTCATTCTCCTCCCTCTCTCTCCCTCCTCTCATTCTCCTCCTCTCATTCTCCACTTCCTCTCATTCTCCACTCCTCTCATTCTCCACACCTCTCATTCTCACATTCTCCACCCCTCTCATTCTCCACCCCTCTCATTCTCACATCCTCTCATTAGAGGGGGACCTCTCATTCTCCACTCTCATTTCTCCACCCCTCTCATTCTCCCCCTCTCATTCTTTCTCCACCTCTCTCTCACTCCTCTCATTCTCCACCCCTCTCATTCTCCCTCCTCTCATTCTCCTCTCCTCTCATTCTCCACCTCTCATTCTCCTCCTCCATTCTCATTCTCTCATTCTCCTCTCATTCTCCACTCCTCTCATTCTCCAGGGGGCCTCCTCTCATTCTCCACCCTCTCATTCTCCACCCCTCTCATTCTCCACCCTCTCATTCTCCACTCCTCTCATTCTCCTCCCCTCTCACTCCTCTCATTCTCCACCTCTCATTCTCCCCCTCTCATTCTCCACCCCTCTCATTCTCCACCCCTCTCATTCTCCACCCCTCTATTTCTCCACCCTCTCATTCTCCACTCCTCTCCTCACCCCTCTCCCCCTCTCATTTCACCTCATTCTCCTCCTCTCATTCTCCACTCCTCTCATTCTCCACCCTTCCACTCCTCTCATTCTCCACCCTATCATTCTCCTCTCTCATTCCCTCTCATTCTCCACTCCTCTCATTCTCCACCCTCTCCACCCTCTCATTCTCCTCCTCTCATTTCCACCCCTCTCATTCTCCACTCCTCTCATTCTCCTCTCTGTCCTCTCATCCTCTCTCATTCTGTTCTATCTCATTTCCACCCCTCTCATTCTCCACCCCTCTGTTCTCCTCCTCTCAAATTCTCCTCTCCTCTCATTCTCCACCCCTCTCATTCTCACCTCTCATTCTCCACCCCTCTCCACTCCTCTCATTCTCCACCCCTCTCCACTCCTCTCTCTCAGGTGAGTTCTTCCTGAAGAATCTGTTAGAGAAGAGGAAGGCAGCGGCAGAATAACCTGATCACCTGAACTCACCTTTACCTGAATCCTGACGTCTCCTCCTTTCAGAGGCCTCTCTCCCTCCATAACGCTACTCTAGTTACACTGTATTACAATATAATATACTACAATATACTACAATATAAAGTTATCCGATCCAGAAAATGAGCTACTACAGGACTCTGTTCATGTTGATGTCTCTGTTCTGTACATTATAACCAGTGATGTAGTGGGGGTAATTATCTGGGAAGATAAAGGGGGTAATTATCTGGGAAGATAAAGGGGGGTAATTATCTGGGAAGATAAAGGGGGTAATTGCCTGGGAAGATAAAGGGGGTAATTGCCTGGGAAGATAAAGGGGGGTAATTACCTGGGAAGATAAAGGGGAGTAAATACCTGGGAAGATAAAGGGGGTAATTATCTGGGAAGATAAAGGGGGGTAATTATCTGGGAAGATAAAGGAGGGTAATTATCTGGGAAGATAAAGGGGGTAATTATCTGGGAAGATAAAGGGGGTAATTATCTGGGAAGATAAAGGGGAGTAATTACCTGGGAAGATAAAGGGGAGTAATTACCTGGGAAGATAAAGGGGGTAATTACCTGGGAAGACAAAGGGGGTAATTGCCTGGGAAGACAAAGGGGTTAATTACCTGGGAAGATAAAGGGGGTAAATACCTGGGAAGATAAGGGGGGTAAATACCTGGGAAGATAAAGGGGGTAATTACCTGGGAAGATAAAGGGGTAATTATCTGGGAAGATAAAGGGGGTAATTACCTGGGAAGACAAAGGGGGTTAATTACCTGGGAAGATAAAGGGGGTAATTACCTGGGAAGACAAAGGGGGTTAAATACCTGGGAAGATAAAGGGGGGTAAATACCTGGGAAGATAAAGGGGGGTAAATACCTGGGAAGATAAAGGGGGGTAATTACCTGGGAAGATAAAAGGGGGGGTAATTACCTGGGAATATAAAGGGGGGGTCGACCCTCCACTCCACCACAGGCTATAGGTGTATGATCCATATCAGTCAGCAACACACACATTCACACAGTCAACCTGAGTGGACCAACACATCAGGAGGGTAGAGGGGGACCACTTAAGGTCAGGTTGGATTTAAGTGGGACACCCATGGTGTGTGCAGAAGGAAGGTGTTGGGGGGTTCAGTGGTTGTTGGATTGGCAGTCCCAGATGCCATCCTATTCACTACTAGTAGTCCACTATATAGGGAATAGGGGGCCAGTAGTCCACTATATAGGGAATAGGGGGCCAGTAGTCCACTATATAGGGAATAGGGGGCCAGTAGTCCACTATATAGGGAATAGGGGGCCAGGAGTCCACTATATAGGGAATAGGGGGCCAGGAGTCCACTATATAGGGAATAGGGGGCCAGTAGTCCACTATATAGGGAATAGGGGGCCAGTAGTCCACTATATAGGGGGCCAGGAGTCCACTATATAGGGAATAGGGGGCCAGTAGTCCACTATATCGGTGTGTTGCTATGTGATCGGTGTGTTGCTATGTGATCGGTGTGTTGCTATGTGACTTGGAGTGTTGTTTTATAATGACTCACGGTTGTACATTAAAAGTATTAAATAATGACTTATCATTCCAACGTGTGTGTGTGTGTGTGTGTGTGTGAACAGAGCGGTCAGTGTGTCCAGGGCGGTGTGTGTGTGTGTGTGTGTGTGAGAGAGATTGGGGCCATATGAATCTAGTGGGTTAATGGACAGACTGAATACGTACCACAAAGCACCCTATTCCCTATGTAGTGCACTAGATAGGGAATAAGGAACTAGGGCCCATAGTGCACTAGATAGGGAATAAGGAACTAGGGCCCATAGTGCACTAGATAGGGAATAAGGAACTAGGGCCCATAGTGCACTAGGTAGGGAATAAGGAACTAGGGCCCATAGTGCACTAGATAGGGAATAAGGAACTGGGGCCCATAGTGAACTAGGTAGGGAATAAGGAACTAGGGCCCATAGTGCACTAGATAGGGAATAAGGAACTAGGGCCCATAGTGCACTAGATAGGGAATAAGGAACTGGGGCCCATAGTGCACTAGATAGGGAATAAGGAACTAGGGCCCATAGTGCACTAGATAGGGAATAAGGAACTAGGGCCCATAGTGCACTAGATAGGGAATAAGGAACTAGGGCCCATAGTGCACTAGATGGGGAATAAGGAACTGGGGCCCATAGTGAACTAGGTAGGGAATAAGGAACTAGGGCCCATAGTGCACTAGGTAGGGAATAAGGAACTAGGGCCCATAGTGCACTAGATAGGGAATAAGGAACTGGGGCCCATAGTGAACTAGGTAGGGAATAAGGAACTAGGGCCCATAGTGCACTAGATAGGGAATAAGGAACTAGGGCCCATAGTGCACTAGATAGGGAATAAGGAACTGGGGCCCATAGTGCACTAGATAGGGAATAAGGAACTAGGGCCCATAGTGCACTAGATAGGGAATAAGGAACTAGGGCCCATAGTGCACTAGATGGGGAATAAGGAACTGGGGCCCATAGTGAACTAGGTAGGGAATAAGGAACTAGGGCCCATAGTGCACTAGATAGGGAATAAGGAACTAGGGCCCATAGTGAACTAGGTAGGGAATAAGGAACTAGGGCCCATAGTGCACTAGATAGGGAAAAAGGAACTAGGGCCCATAGTGCACTAGATAGGGAATAAGGAACTAGGGCCCATAGTGAACTAGATAGTGAATAAGGAACCATTTGAGACATAACATATGCCCACTGATGTCCACAACTCTCCCTAAACTGACTTTAAATACGTGGTTAAGGACCCCTGTCTAGTCTGGGGACGTCCCAAACGGCTCCCTGGTCCCTACTCTGTATATATAGTGCACTACTCTTAGACCCCTGTCTAGTCTGGGGACGTCCCAAACGGATCCCTGGTCCCTACTCTGTATATATAGTGCACTACTCTTAGACCCCTGTCTAGTCTGGGGACGTCCCAAACGGCTCCCTGGTCCCTACTCTGTATATATAGTGCACTACTCTTAGACCCCTGTCTAGTCTGGGGACGTCCCAAACGGCTCCCTGGTCCCTACTCTGTATATATAGTGCACTACTCTTAGACCCTTGTCTAGTCTGGGGACGTCCCAAACGGCTCCCTGGTCCCTACTCTGTATATATAGTGCACTACTCTTAGACCCCTGTCTAGTCTGGGGACGTCTCAAACGGCTCCCTGGTCCCTACTCTGTATATATAGTGCACTACTCTTAGACCCCTGTCTAGTCTGGGGACGTCCCAAACGGCTCCCTGGTCCCTACTCTGTATATATAGTGCACTACTCTTAGACCCCTGTCTAGTCTGGGGACGTCCCAAACGGCTCCCTACTCTGTATATATAGTGCACTACTCTTAGACCCCTGTCTAGTCTGGGGACGTCCCAAACGGCTCCCTGGTCCCTACTCTGTATATATAGTGCACTACTCTTAGACCCCTGTCTAGTCTGGGGACGTCCCAAACGGCTCCCTGGTCCCTACTCTGTATATATAGTGCACTACTCTGTAGACCCCTGTCTAGTCTGGGGACGTCCCAAACGGCTCCCTGGTCCCTACTCTGTATATATAGTGCACTACTCTTAGACCCCTGTCTAGTCTGGGGACGTCCCAAACGGCTCCCTGGTCCCTACTCTGTATATATAGTGCACTACTCTTAGACCCCTGTCTAGTCTGGGGACGTCCCAAACGGCTCCCTGGTCCCTACTCTGTATATATAGTGCACTACTCTTAGACCCCTGTCTAGTCTGGGGACGTCCCAAACGGCTCCCTGGTCCCTACTCTGTATATATAGTGCACTACTCTTAGACCCCTGTCTAGTCTGGGGACGTCCCAAACGGCTCCCTGGTCCCTACTCTGTATATATAGTGCACTACTCTTAGACCCCTGTCTAGTCTGGGGACGTCCCAAACGGCTCCCTGGTCCCTACTCTGTATATATAGTGCACTACTCTTAGACCCCTGTCTAGTCTGGGGACGTCCCAAACGGCTCCCTGGTCCCTACTCTTGACCAAGGCCCATAGGGAAATACGATATAATTATAGGTTGAACACTAATACCTGAAGCAGTAACAAAGAGAGAGTCTGTGATGACAGTTCACATCTTTCTTTTATTTAAGTCGCAGGTTGATGACATCACCAGTCTATATAAAAAGGCAGGATATTA